>NC_030855.1:8403271-8530662 GCF_000208745.1 Theobroma cacao
GGTAAAGTGCCAAAAATAGGTTAATACCGCGTTTAAGCCGTTTTAGGCTATTGCATTTCCTACCATGCATTAGTATAGGATTTAAGTCAATTATATAGTGATTTAGCATCAATGTGGTGAATTGGGTAAATTTTGCAATGTGTCTAGGAGGAAAGCCTTCCGGTAAAGAAAAAGAAGTCGTACTCGACGAATAGTGATCGGGGCACCTAAAAAGCATTTAATTTGTACAAACGGTGAGTAAACCTATTATTATTGTAAATTATCTAGAGTTTATTTTTAAATGCTCTTCATGGATTTTATGAAACGAAAATGAGATTAAAATGGGATTTTTTATGTTTTAGAAATAAATGTGACAAATAAAAATATATTGTCTTGATTTTCTTAAATAAGAAACTTTTGATTATGAAATTGAGTAATTGGAGGCTATCAATTGTCTTGAAAAATATATTTTCCTATGAATGGCTTATGATATATGAGTATATGTGGCTATATTTTATAATTGCATTGGGAATTTATGTAAGCTATCTTTTACTATGCAGGCTGGGTAAATAAATAAAAACTACGTTCTACTGTCGAAATTTTATTAAAATTGGTGGGTTTAGTCACTGCAGTGATGGGGTTCCATGGACTGTCTATTAGAGGGGCACGGTAAACCCGGTTATATAGTTACTTTGGTAGTAGAGGCGAAGAGGGTAACTCCCGGGGTAGTATTAGAGCTCACCTCACGTCGAACCCTCAAGTGAATGTGTAACTCGGCCAACGCTAAGGAATGGCTTGTTTTAAAAATAAAAATGTGTTTCACATGTAAATATCTTAACAACCTTGGTGGACTCGGTTAGATGCCTCGGCCAAGGTATCCCCGTGGATTAGTTTTGGCTTGAGCCTTGTTTTTAATAAAAGTCAGAAGCCTTAACAACTGTTTTGGTAAATTACAAATATTTTATGGTTTAAGAAATAAATTAAAAACCTTATGAAATGGTTTGTAATTTGTTGTTTAAACTTGCCTCCATTTTACTCGCCTTTAGATATTTATGAGAATGTCTGTTTACTCATTAGGATTGCAAAATCTCACCCACCTCCTTTCCAAATATTTCTAGCCTATGGTCACTTGTAGATACCGATTTTGTCGAGGATTCTAGTTGACCCCTCTATCTCACAGATAGTAGGTTTCTATCGCCAACACTTGGTGTATTTATGAGCCACTTGTCATTGTAATTATTATTGTACATTATAACTTTGTAAATTATTGTATGTATGAATTTATTTTACTTCTAAGTTATAAAAGATTACTTGCATGTGTTTCTATAAATATTGTTTTATATAAAAATGCTATATTTTTGTCTTTGATTTACTTGAGCCAAAAACGACTGGAAATTGTTTAAAACTGATATGTAAGCCTTGCGGGGTTTCGATTGGTATTCGGGGTAATGAGTATCAATAGGGATGTTGCGGCAGTGGTCATGGGCCCTATAGAGGTTCCGGGTCATGATAGACATTTTTACCTAGACTAGAGCAAACACCTATTACTAAACACAAGTTACAATTATACCTAAAGGGAAATGTGGTTTCTAGAATAGAGAATCTATGCGGTTTCATGGTTGTAAAATGTGTCGTGGTTCACAATTCACAACCGAAGTTTCCACATAAAGACCTCGATACTCTGCTAGACCAATAATGAAAATCCTAAGACCTAAACAACCTAGGGATCTGATACCAAATTCGTCACAGCCCTAATTTTGGGCCATGATCGGCGCATGGGCCCAATGGACATAGCCCACTAAGCCCAAGCAAGCCTCTTTATGTAATCCTGATCGTCATTTCAACAATCATTCTTAAAGTCACATTTCGTAATTCTCAACTATAAAATATTCAATGATATACTATGGCAATCAGATACTTACATTTAGATTATCCAAAATAATATCACCCATTGCAAACTCATAGTGGCATCATCAATCAAAATATACATGTATTGTTTATACTATGAATCTTAGTGATTTACATCACGCGCGCGTATACACAGGCAAAAGATTATTGACTACTAGCGGAGTGACTTTGGGTGAAGGCACAACTATTGAATGCCATGGTACCTACCAAAAAGATGAATATATGTGGACACCTCAATCTAGGACCCAACTGCCTCCGAATCTGAAAACATGAAGTTTAAAATAGTGAGTATAAACCCATTGAGTGAACATAGGAAGGGAACAAGCAAACGATATGGAGAGTTTTCGAAAACATGCTACACTCGTTTAAAAACAATGCAATTTTGTATATTATGAACAAAACTTGATGCCGTGCTGTTTTTCAACTCATTTTAAAACATTTAGGAAGTTCAACTTTCAACATTCAACACAATCACATAATATTTTTTCTAACATTTCTATGGTATGTGTAAACATGTATATAACCACCGACTCATCAACTCATGTACAGTCCCACACAGCACATAGCTAGAATCATCAACCACCGATCATCAACTCATGTGCAGTCCCACATTGCACATAGCTGGAATCATCTGTCATGATGGGCATGTGCACTCCCACACCACAAACGCACGATTATATTAATAAATCAACATTACATTTCAAGATAATATTCATGCCACAATTCAACTTAATATTCAAACGCGTAATTCATAACATTATACGTTTAACCACACATAAAAGAATCACTTGTGAAAGGCTTGTTCCCATGCATAAATTTTGAAAGAGTTTACCAAAGATATTATAGCATTTCACTCAACGCATTGGCATTTGTTCCAAAAACATTTTTTGATCCAAGTTCACGTACTTGTCCTTGTTGATTCTTTTGATCGACTCCAACTTTAACTAAAGCTCCAAATAGACATGTGGGGCCTCGTTGGAACCTATCACACACAGTATAACCATAAAAAATATAACAGCCCACAAATCTAATTTTTAGCCATCTTTAACAACTTAAAATCAACCTTAACTCATTTCTCACCTTGGTGGACTTGTAGTTGAATTTTCTTAGTGAAGATTAAAAGAGGAAAACTCCTTCAAGAGTTTTCAAGCTAATTTGAAGAGTTTTTCTCTCTAAAATTGTTCAGCTAGTGAGAGAAAGTGTAGAGAAAAAACTTTTTTTGAGGGTTTTTAATGTGAAAAAGTGGAAGAGAACAAAAAACCCTATGAAAAAGTGTGCAAAAACATGAATTTTGGAGTAAGTATGAGAAGGTTATGGAGGTTTTAAGGTTTCTTTCCATGGAGGATGAAAAGTTCTACAAAAAGTAGAGAAGAACAAGTGAAAGATGAAGAAGGTGCTGAAACTTTAAATATTTATCTCTAAAGTCAATCAAAGTTTCATGTAATTTACGAAAATGACCTTTTTTGTTCTTTTGGTGCAGTATCTTCACTTTGACAAAGATTTTTACTACCTTTAGTTTAGAACTGGGCAAAGTGGTAAACACTAAAGTTGTAGCTTTGCCTCTTAGCTTTCTAACGGTTTAAAAATCATGTCATTTAGACTTCTTTAGTGGGAGATATGCTTGAAAGACAAAAACATATGTAAATAGAGCAACAGTTCATTATGCACCTTTCTTCACCAATTGAAATTATTTTTGATCCTACTTCTATAAAAACATAAAATAATTATAAATAACGTAAAAATAACATCATTAACTTAAAATAAACATTTAAAAATAAATCAAACTAAACTAATAAAATAAATAAAAATACCTAAATTTAATCTTAAATCTAGTCCAACTTAGAGTAATTAGGTATTTAATCTCTCATTAAATATGTGAATTTGATGCACTCATCAGTCAACCTGTAGTTACACATCTATGAAGGTTGGGGTTTCACAATTGCATGAGAATTCATTTAACATAAAATGGTGGAATCAAAGTGAAGATAAAATGAAGAATGAAAGATCATTGGCTAGCATGAGTGGCTAGTTAGATAAAGTGTGATTAAGAGGATTTTTAACTAATAACAAAGGAAGGGAATTGGTGCATGAAAGGTACTTGGTTGGCAAAATGGCCAAATGAAATAAGAAGAATAAGAGTGCATGTGTTTTGATTGGTCTAAGAGGGTGGATAGAAAAAGTATAATAAAGGGAAAATGGATGGCAAAAGGGTGGATACATGGCTAGGGAAAGACAACACCCATTCTTTCATAAGCTCCTTTGAAATCGGGGGGGGGGGGACGAAGGATTTCTTGCCTTTTCTTCCATTTCATCCATTCTTTGATCCTTAGAATCTCAAAATTACACATGCACACATGTTTTAAAGAGTGAATCAAGAGCATTTGAAGAAATATCAAGTGGGTTTCAAGGCATTCTCGAGAAGAAAGGAGAAATCAAGTGAGGGCTCAATTTTGTAGAAGAGTGATTCAAGGGCATTTGAAGAAATATCAAGTGGGTTTCAAGGCATTCTAAAGAAGAATGGAGAAATCAAATGAGGGCTCAACTTTATAGAAATCCAAGGAGAACCGTGAGTTTATTCCCTGCCTTCTTGTTGGGTATTTGATATTTCTTCACCAAAGAAATCTTCATTGTTCAAGAAAAGAACCGTGGAGTTTTAAAAAAGATGTAAAACTTGGTTTCAAGATTCAAGAGAAACAAGGTAAGGATTGTGGTTTTGTTTTGAATATTCTTTGAAAATGGGTTGATACCTTAGAAATTAATTAGTCAATTATTGTGGCAACTTAGGTGTTAAAGCTTTGGAAGAATGTTAAAGTTGCATGAGGGATTTAAGCCATTGTCAAGGTAAAAACATGCGCATGCAACTTAACCTTACAATGATGTCTTGGATATAGTTAAAGGAAACAATTATGCTAGTTGAAAGCTTAAAAGATATTGTGAATAAATATTATTTTGATAGATTTAAGAGATTAAGAATGTGAATGAGGAATTCTAGCATCTAAATTGATATTGGTGCATGTGAAGGAAAGTTGATATTGTGCTTAATGGCAGCATGTTAAATGTGAATAATGGTGCATATAAACTTAGAAATTATTTGGTGAAATGGGATTTTAAGTTGTTGTTGTGTATATGATCAATAGTATAGAAACAATAGTTTGAACAAGATAGATCTTATTAGAAAAGATTGACGTGGACATTTGAAGTTATAGACAAGTTGCCGGGTTTATATAACTTAGAATTGATACTAAAGATTTAATAAAAATATTATCTCTTAAGGATAAGAGATGAGAGTTATAAGATTAATTATGGATAACAAGTGTAGAATAGAATGGCAGCAAAGTTTATTAAAAATATTGGATTTAATTAATGCCAAGAAGTTGATAAAGCAAAGAATTATTACTGTGAGCATAAAATAAGGAGGATAAAGAATACCTTGCAAGTGATATTCATAGACTAAGCATTCGAAGGCTTATTATTGGAAAAACTAACATCCCACCAAGACATGTGAGTAAAGGGTATCTATTTTAAAAGATTCCATACTGTATAATGTTATATGTATAGTAACTTGTCAATGATTTATTCAATGCTATTACGACAAGCATGAGTTGCTAGAAAATGATAAGTGGATTGTATACCTATTTATGAAATATTTATACACTATTACTGTGGAAAGCATGAGCTGGTAGAAAAGTATAGGTGATTGTGAATGCAATTGAAATGGATTTTAAATAAGCTTTGAAAACCCAACTTGGTTTTAAATGGTTTTATGAAACCAGGAGATTCGAGAGTAGGTCAAATGTCACATCAAGATAGGGTGACCCTTGTGCACAAGTGAGCTCTAACTAGAGAATCTTTGGGTCACCAACGGGCTGATAGACGTTGCTAGGGCCATTGTTGTGAGTATCAGTGGTAAGGCTACGAGATAATATACGTGGCTAGGCCATAAGTGATATACGTGGGTGCAACAGCCTGATTTCTCTAATGTCAGCCAACATCGTCAAGGCTGCCATGGTTGTGGGATCCAGTGGAGTAGAGCTCTCGGATGTTATTACATGGAAGCGGGTCCACGAGTTCTTATTTCTATTACCTACTTGAGAGGGATATCTCTTTGGGTTTTCTATACATATTCTTTCACATGGTGTGAACTATAAGATTGTCTGTAGCTCCCCTATTTATACTATGATGTTGGTTTTAACTCCTCACGTATAAGGTGATTTGCGAATTTGTGCATAAGCTTCGATAATATTTGATTTCACAAGAGCGTGCGTGATTAAACTGATTTGATTTGAGTAAAGATGTTAAATGATTTCGATGGTAGAAATCTTTTTCTTACACTGGTTTTAATACATTACTTGAAATGATTATTTGCAACATGACTTTTGGGTTTAAACGTAAGGCACAAATACCCCATTTGATTTCAAAATGTTTATACATATTCATATGTTTTAATGTTCAAACTTATCTACTTTATGCTTGTTTCCTATCTACACCCTGCTCACGGAGCCGATGATCACTGAGTTTGTGAGACTTACCCCCTTATCTCCCTTTTGCAAATAGTGATCGGCCTAGTGTGCAATCATCGGCATTTATGGTACACCGCGGATAGGTAAAGGCATCTCATAGCATTTTATTCCAAGTCACTCCACTACTAAAGGTCGAGTCATTCGTAGCCTAATTTGATTGTAAATAGTGTTAATGTAAATGTATGGTTGGATATTAAAAACCTTGATGTACTTTTACAATTATGTTGAATAAAAGTTGAGTTGATTTATTACGGCTATTATTCAAGTTATGTTACATAAGGGATATGTGGTTCCAGTAATTAAATAGATCGGTGGAATGGGTTCATTTTTACAACCAAGGTTTCGAATAAGGCTTGTTCAAGACTTGGCAAGTTCTCTCAAAAGACTCGGATGCTGATAGCGACCAAGGAGCAGTCGTTACAGACTTGGTATCAAAGCCCTAGGTTTAGTCAAGTCTGAGGAATTCTTATGTCGGTTAGCGGAGTTGTCATGGTTAATGTAGAGTCTTGCTTATGGTTTGTGACTGCAGCACAAGCCATAGATAGGAGGCTATATAAACTCCTACTCTTAGTAACCTACCTTTTGATTTATGTCATATAAAGATCATAAGTAGTGCCGTCATCCGAGTCTAAGATGTCACCCGAGACACGAGTCGTTGTTGGAAAGATCTTAAAGCAAAATGCTCCTAATGAAAGGTTAATGTAATGACATATTCCTCTGACTAAGGATGGAGGAAGGTGGAGCTGGACTAATAGGTCCATAATAACTTATTCATTTGGTGAAGCTATAACTTGAGCCCATGACTATCAATGGGAAGAAATTGATGACACTAGAGCTGGTTTGGATTTCAATTAAGTGATTGTGAATCCCCACGATTTGATTTGAACCATTATGGTCTACGATATTAAGTACATGAATTAGCCCAAGGGTGAACATCAACGGTTATCATAAGTGATGTGTGGTCATGAAGTAAAAAGGCTAGCAAACAAATCTGCTCTAAGAATGAGCTTGAATTTTGTATTGCTTAGCATGAAGCTAATGAATTAAAGGACTAGTTGCAGATTTGGTAGCTTGAAGTCAAATGACTTAGAAATGTTGACTTTAGTCTAAATATCATATGGAGTTCCATATTTGAGCTTGATATACAAATCGCTTTAAAGATCAATTTAAAAGTCGGTTTGGATTAGTATGCAACCTATGACATAAATGAATAGCCTTGAATGTGATTTCCCTAGAGGAAAGGGATTTAGGAAATGCTGATTTTGGATAAGCTCTAAAAGGGAGCTTCTACCTCCTAAGTTTAAGAAATTTTGATCGTATGACTACAAGGGCGAGATGCAACAATTAAGTAATTATGCACCTTACAATTGTAATTAGTTAAGGATTGATGAGTGAAGTCAAGATCTCAACACTAAGTGGTGTAAAATTTGATATTTATGTGCCTAAAAGTTATTTGGAGATCATTGCTTAACCAAGTTTGCTCTGAATGATATGGTAAAGGTATATGATTGTTGGTAGTGAAATATGCCCAAAGGATGATTTTGGCATACCTCAAAAGGTGAAATACATATATCGGGAATGATGTTCTGATTGTGTACTTGTGATAGAAAATATTGTAATTTGTGGTTTTCATGACCATGGAATATATGAAGGTTGTCAATATGTAAGCATATACTTGAGGTTGTACATTTTGTGATTCACATGCATCATGTGGAAGGAGATATCCCATAGAGGGATTTAGCTTAATTGGTGGTTACATGACTATAGGATTGCTAGGAGATTAAGGTTGCCTTATCATATATGTGGAATGCATTGTGAAAGGCCAAAACCCACATATACACTAATAAGGACAATAAGATGAATGATGGGAGAAAAATGGATATTGTTATGATGAGCATAAAAAGGTTAAGGATAATCAATGTAAATATACTAAATTAGTTTGTGTGGTCCGAATTAAGGACAACGACACCTTGGGAGATTTGAAAATAATGTCCACTGGGACCAATGAGCTAAAATGTGATTGAGCATGCATTGAATTGTTAGAGTTATGAGTGGCTTTGGAGATAAGCCTTTGATTGATTAAAGTCCTCAGCGAAATTTTGTTAACGGATGTGTTTAAGTGTTTTGGGAATGTATGGAAAAGTGTGAGAATAAAATGATAGTTGACTTGCTGTAAAAGGTCAAATTTGGATGGCCATGAAAGGCTTGTAAGCAATCAAGTAGTGTATATCTATATGCTCATGAAGGTAGCTATGATTGGTAGGTAAGGGTGGAACCTTAGAATTGCATTGTTGTAGCTGTAAGATTATGCTTTGGGTAACATGATACAGCATTGGACTATGAGTTATGAACTTGTATCCACTTTGTGAACACTCTGGTGAGTTAGTTTGATAGATTTCTTACAAAGTGAAAACATTAAAGCTCAAGCAGCTAATGGCTATATAGTGACATTGGTGCTCGTGACTGATATGTCACATAGTATAAGGATATGCTGCAAGTACAAGAATGCTTGGAATGTTGGTGTGAGGGCATGATTATCTGGCCATTTTGTAAACCCAATGAGGTTACAGTTTCAATATTCTTGTAGACACAAGGCATAAAATTATGACAAGTGCTTCCCCAACAAGTTTCAATTCATTTTGATTAATTATCAAGGTAGAGTGACTGATAAAGGTAGGCAATAGTTGAATTATGCTTCAAATTCTTAGAGAACAATGGTGATATGGTCTGGTTAAA
Organism: Theobroma cacao; assembly: GCF_000208745.1. NCBI lineage: Eukaryota > Viridiplantae > Streptophyta > Magnoliopsida > Malvales > Malvaceae > Theobroma > Theobroma cacao. The sequence continues at coordinate 8,412,415 of NC_030855.1, forward strand.
TGATACTACCCTTGGTGAAGGAATAGAAATACACTACGAAATTTGTAGAGATCTACTTAGAAAAGAGATAATGATTTGAGATTTCAAGTACCCATATAGAAGTAAAAATTTTGGTAATGAGCCATTATCTAGAGGCAGGATACTATAATATTAATTCCGGCTAAGTAAGAATCAGTTTTTAAATCATGTGGTGTCCGAGGATGGTGTCGATTAGTGATTACCTCTTGTATGAGAGTAGAGTATTAAAATGAGCTTTATGTATTCCCCACATGATTGTGAGCATGATCTAATTAATTGTAAAAGCAGATGATCCTAAACTCAATTTGTCAGTTGTTTCAATATTACAGATGGCTTATTGAGCTTGTTATGCCTAAGACAATTTGAAGTTGAAATTTTTGGATATATATATGAATATATATGTTGCATATTGGCACAAAAACTCATATGGAGTTGGTTATAATTTCGTTTGATATGATATTCTATCAGTGATTACAGCACTTGATGATGATTAAGATGATCCATCAGTGGTTTTGGCAGTAAACAAGTTAACTATAATGTTGTTAGCTTAAAGGTAAGCGTTCATATGTCTGATATTCGTTCATAAAGTTCTATCTTTTCGCGATCAAGCTTGGTATCTTTCATGTAGCCTGAGAGGCTCGGCACATGAACTAGCCTAATTGTAAGCTAGAGTTTGATAGCCTCTTATGAAGTACACAAATAAACAAGTATGTTGTGGATTTAATACCCTAAGAGCTAATGGAATAGAACGTATTAGTACTAGTATAGCTCCAATATAAAGTTTTGATATATGGAGATTTGGGGAAAAATTTATAGCTTATGCATAAAGGTTGTGCATTTGAATTTGTATAAGAAAAGTTTAAAATCTACCTTATTTGGCATAAAGCCCATGATTGAGAATGAATAATTATGGATTTAATTTTCTAAGGTAAAAAGGTTAAAAGATGTCAGTTGTGAAAAAGTCCTAAGTAGATTATTCTTTGATTTTAAAAAGCACCTAAAAAGAGAAAAATGTCTAGTTTCATCTCTAGATTGATGAACTAAAGAGGCTGTGAGGTTTGACATTTGAAATAATTTTGAGGAATCTCAAGTTAGATATGTTTGCATGTGGCCTATGATTAGTGAATTAGTCATGACTTTGGAATTATAGAGATGGTTAGTAATCAAGATGAGACTTGGTAAGAAACTTCAAGGAAACTTTTGAGCAATTTTAACCTTAAGAGGTTGAGTTATTGATTAAAGAGATTGGTTAAGACCATAAGGATATGTGCAAAATCTTGTTATATATTGAAACGCATTATGGTATAAGTTGAAATTTATCTAGTGAGCACTCGATCATGAAAGTAATGGGGCTTTGTTTTTGAGAATATGGTTACTAAAGGTTATCGGATTTGAATCATCTGTGATGTTGAATATAAATGAAATAAATAAAGTGTGTTTTTATCCTTATATATTATGAAATGCTTAACTGAAATTTGTATGGAAGTATGCAAAAGTAAATAAAGATTGGTTGTCAATTTAGCCATAGACAATGGTGGAATAAAATGCTTGAATGTTAGAAGGTTTGATAAAATATCAAGGTAAAGGAATTATGGGTCGTTATGTGTATAAGCATGATTGATGATTTAAGGTTGATTTGATTGAGGCCTGACCCGAATTAATGACATATTTGAATTCTCTTTATAAGATGAAGGATAATATTGTTTTGATTCAAGAAGGTGTAGTACACATAATTGTATGTATTATGACATTTTTGAGTTTTCTATAAAGATTGGAAGTCAATATAATGCGTAAACCAAAAATCCTATGTTAAGAATGCCCAACGAAAGTGATGTGGCAGAATTTTAGAATTTTGATTATTCACCCTACGTTGATTTGAATTCGAGGACGAATTCGTTTTAAGTGGGGGAGACTGTAACACCCCGTACCATCGTATAAAAGCCAATATGACCTTATCAACAAGACAAAGGGTCCATCGATGTAAATTTAACTGCCAAAGAGCAGTGATAAGTGACAGGAGTATTTTGGAATAAAATATTTCGCACGTAATAAAATAGTAATTAAATAATAATATTTTTATCAAGTATGAAATAGTGAGTTAAAAGGTGACTCTGAAGTGAGCCAAGGCAAAGTAAGATATGTTAAAGCCCTATAAGGCTAGAGGAAAATTTTGGAATAAAATATTATTTTATTAACAAAATAATATTAAAATATTAATATTTTATCTATTGTCAAAATTAGTCATGAAAGAGGATTATATGACTAATCTAAGTGGGGGGGAAGAAATAAGAAAGAATTTTGAAGAAAAACGAGGATAGTGGGGCTCGCGTGTCTTTATTAAATAGAGTTGGAGTGGGTAAATATATATATTTGAATATTATGGTGGCATCTTGGTGAAGTGCAAATTTTATATCCTATTTGTATAAGTGTAAAGGAAGGAAGATAGAAGGAAATTAGAATTAATAAATGTTGGAAGTGTCACGACCCAAATTTTGGGTCGTGACCGGTGCATGGGCCCAATGGACGTAGTCCACTAAGCCCAAGCAATCCTATTAATTTGTCATGTTCATCATTCCATCATAAACTGCTAAGTCATATTTCATAACTTAGGATCAAAATAATATTGAACATTTCCATCTCATACTGGCATACCAAACAAGTATGTATACGTTGTCTACAACATGTATCTTAACAATTTACATTAGCTTCGTCTATACAGAACAAAATAATACTCGACTTCCAGCGGAGGGACTTGGATGAATGTACAGCTACTGAAAGTCGAGACACCTACCAAAAGATAGACACAAGTGTATAAGGACACCTCGTCCTAGTTACCAACCGCCTCATGATCTAAAAACATGAATTTGAAAATGGTGAGTATAAACCCAATGAGTGAACAAGGAAGGGAACAAGCAACAATTAGGGAGAATTTAAAATCATGATGCACTTGTTTCAAAACAATGCAATTTAGTTCCATATTAAAAACCCCTCATCAAGCCCTTAAATGATTAATCATTTGGAAATCATAAACCCATACATAACAAACCATTTAAAGAATGAAAGCTTCAATGATACGGAAGCAAGTCAAATATGACAACGAATCTTTGCTGCAGTGGAAAGGCATTCTCGCTGCAACAAGAATGAATTTTTGTTGCAGCGACATTGAGATTTAGTTATTAGTCGAACGAGGGTTTCTCAACTAGTCGAGGGTTTCTCACTAAACCTCCTCATTTTAAACTTAACTCATTTAGTCCTTAATGTTGGAAGTCCATGCTCATATATGGTAGCAAAGAAGTGAAAAATAGGGCAGTAATTGGACAAGATAAGAGACAAAGTATAAAGTTTTTCGCTGCAGCGAAATTTCAACCCAAAAATAGAAAGTTTCTTGCTGCAGCGAGAATGAATTTCGTTGGAACGATAAGCTATAGTGTCATTCTCGCTGCAGCGAGAAACAGGGCACCAATGAAAAATTTACCCTTCTTCTTAAAGAAAACCCACCCTGCTGAAATCTCCAAACTAACATGAAATGCATAACAATTTTCCACAGTTTAACATGTCAAGTTTCACATGCATTATAACCATATACCATTACTCATTAATTTCCTATATCACACATATTTACATATGTATATTTATATGTATACATATACCCATCATCATCATCACCAGCTCTTGCGCACTCCCTACTCGCACATGGCTGGGTCATCACTAAGTTATGCGCACTCTCTACTAGCACATAATCGGGTCATCATCGGCTTATGCGCATTCCCTACTCGCACATAGCCGAATCAATATCATTACACAACAATGTATTCACATACATATATATCAACACAATGTGGTAGTGCATGAATCAATAATAGTCACATGTCACAACATGGAGACAATCTATCAAAAGCTTGTTCCCAAGGCACTTGTTTTCATGAAAAGCTTGATAATTCATTCAAATGTTTGGCAAATACATTATATCCCCAAAACAAGTTTTGAAGGCAGTCCACTCACCGATTTATTGTTGAGCCTTTAGTTGACTCTAATTCCCTTAATGATCCAATTGGAAGGATGGGACTTCATTATAACCTAGGATCACATTAGCATAAACAATAGGTTAATTCACACACTATGAACCCTAAAAGCTATCTCTTAGCTAGCTTTCAATTGTCACATTAAATGGCTATCTATGTTCACTATCTTAATCACTAAAAAAGTAATGAACATACTCAATAATAAAACAGCTCTTAATCTAAATTACTAGTCATTATTCACAACTAAAAATCAAGCTTGGTTCATCATTCACCCTAGGGTTCCTTTGTAGTTGAATTCTCTTCCAATAGCTTCTAAATCAATGGGGTAATTCTCTCTTTCTCTCTCTAAAATGCCCAGCTAGTGAAAAAAAGTTTGGAAATAAGCTTTATCAAGGGTTTTGATGTGAGAGAGTGAAAGAATTAAAGAGTTCTAGTCAAAAGGGCTCAAAGGTATGAAAACTAGAGCTAGAGAGAGAAAATTTTGTAAGCTCCATATCAAGCTTCCATGGAGTTTTGAAGAAACGTGAGAAGGAAGAAGAAGAAGAAGAGAAGCTGCTGGAAAATGGGAGAAGAAGCTACTAGAAGAAAGATATTTATAGCCAATCTTATCCATTCCCTTAAAATTACGAAAATGCCCTTGACTAGTTAGCTTGTTCTCATGCAACCCTTTATGCAATCTTTTTGCTCTTTTGACACTGAGACAAGGTCCATAATAGTCTAAACATACTCGGGTTCATAAAAACTTAAAATTTTAACTAGAGGTGAAAAATGACCATTTTGCCCCTATTATGAAAATTGTTGAAACTTTTAGTTTTCTTCGTGTTTTCATCATTACACATCATTTATACAGTCTTATACCTATTTAGACCTTAAAATATCATAAAACTTTCTTCTGGGAGCTTATTAGAGAAAATGACGAAATTACCCCTAGCTCGTATTATTACATGTGTGCTTAGTTACAAGCCTATAGAGGTTGGGGTCTCACAAGAAGGACCAACTTGTAAAGGATGAATGTTTGGAGGGTCGAATGGCAACTAAGGAAAAGTTTTGAGGGCTTGTGTGCAATTTCAATATTTGAAGTTAAATGGACATTTACTAACCAAGCAAAGTTAGATTATGTGACATATGAATAATACATGTGAATTCACTATTACATGCAAAAAGTAAGAAGTTAGTGGGAAACATGTGGGACCCCACCATGGGAAAGTTGATAAAGAGAAAAAGACCAAAGAGTAATTATGTGAAAGAAAACCATGGTTTGTCAAGGATAGCCCATAGTAAACAAAGTAAGGTTGGCAATGTGATTTGATAAGAAAAAGAAAGAATAATTTAGTTGCATGAAATCCTATTGCTTTTGAAGGAGGTCAAATAGGAATCAAGAGTGGAAAATATGCATGAAGCCTTATTGGTTTATGGGATGGCAAAGGCTATTAGTAAAGGAAATGTGCATTGTCACAGCCCAAGTCCCGAGCCATGACCGGTGCAAGGACCCAATAGGCATGGCCCACTGGGCCCAAGCAAGCCTTTCTATGAAACTTGTTTTCTAGACCACTTGTCCCTCTTTCACCTCTAAGGTTCTTAATTCATTGTTTTCAAAAATAATTTCCTTTCGAAAATAAATCATGGCAACTGAACAATACCGTTCACAAAATAATATTACCATATGCCAACTTATGGTGACATTATCATGCAAACCAAACATATAATGTTTACAACAAATCTCATGAATTACATTTAGTTAACCATATACCTATATAAAAGACCTTGACTATCAGCGGAGTGACTCTGGCGTGGATTCTATCATGAAGTGTTCTGGCAAACCTACCAAAAGATAAACAGGAGCAAGCGCCTTTACCTAAGATCCAACTATCTATGAACTTGAAAACTAAAACATGAAGTTGAAAAGGATGAGTATAAACCCAATGAATGAACATAGGAAGGGAACAAGCAAATGATATGGAGAGCTTTTTGAAAAGATGATGCACCTGCTTAAAAATAATGCAATTTTGTATATTATGAACAAGACTCGATGCCGTGCTATTTTTCAACTCAGTTTAAAACATTTAGGAAGTTCAAGTAAGGCAAGCATAGCAAAGCGAATGAACAAGGCAAGCCGTGCTTTTAGAGAATGCCTTTCCACTGCAACGAACTTCAAGACAAAATTTTGAACCAACAACCCGAGAGTTTCTCGCTGCAGTGAGAATGCATTTTCGCTGCAGCGAAATTATGGGCTAGTTAAGCCCCTAGCACCAGAGAGTTTCTCACTGTAGAGAGAATGAATTTCGCTGCAGCAAAAACTAGGGCTATCAAATTAAAGAATTCTTGTCACAATGAAAATCCATTTTTGCTACAATGAAAAATCAATTAGAAAGCATTTGTCAAATTTCAACATTTAATATGCAATACAATCACATTTTATTTCTTTAACATCTATATGGTATGTGTATACATGTATACAACTTTCATCTTAGCAACTCATGTGCACTTCCACACCGCACATAGCTAGAATCATCTTGTGCACTTCCACACCATACAAGGCTATAATACCCCATACATTGATATGGTGACTAATAAAGCTTATCGGATGCCAATTGAGGTTAATTATAATGTTTAAAAGTGATGAAAGATGAAAGAAATAGTTTGGGATAAAATATTCTGCATGTGAAGAAATAATAATAAAATAATAATATTTTTATCGAGGAAGAATTTCTGAAATAAAAAGTGATTCAGAAGTGAATTGAGGCATAATAAGGTATTTTGGATACCAAGGAGATAAGAGGAGACAAGAGGAAATATTTGGAATAAAATAATATTAAAATATTAATATTTTATTCAGTGTACAAATTTTCCATGAAAAATGGCATATGGTCAATTTAAGTGCGGGAGAGGAAGAACGAGGAAATTCTGGAGAAAAATGAAGTGAGTGGGGCCCGTGCATTGTTATTAAATAAAGCTAACATAGGTAAAAAATATATTTTACCTATTATGGTGACACCGCGTTGGGCTACAAACTTTATGTTTCATTTGTACATGTGTAAAAGAAGATAATAGGAGGAAATTGGAGATTAAAAGATATTCGGAGGACTCAATTGAAAGGATAAGAACCTTGGAGGGCAAAAAAGTGATTTTCTACAAAGCTTTGTCAAAGCCTCGAAAGGAGGCTTTGACTCTTCTTTTTGTTCCTAATGGCTGGCCATCCCATGTACGATTCTTGGAAATGTAAGGCTTATGTACAAAAAGGAAAAAAAGAGAAAGAAAGGAAAAGACAAAAAAAAAATTACAATGCATTACTTGACTCAATGAACAAGCTTTTACCTTACTTTTTGACTATTTCTTTTTCATTCACATGGCCGGCCACTTGAAGCAAACTTCCTTATTTTACTTTATTTTTGTTCTTATCCCAAAAGACTTCTAGAAACATCATCACACTCATTGCTTTTTCTTTCCTTTTATCTGCCACACCAACAATAAAGAAATTGGATTTGTTTTGGCAAAGAAAACCGTCTCCTTGGAAAGAAAATAAGTAAGGTTGGTTGGAAGAAAGGAGAAAGGAAAGAAAGAAACGAAAAAGGAAAAGAAGGAGAAGAAGAAAGAAAAAGAGAGAAATGAAGAAAAGCTTGGTTTTGTAATTCAAGCAAGCAAAGGTAAGGATTTTTGTGATTTAAGCTCATGGATGGTTAAATCTTTGGAGAAATAATATGTGAATCATTTTGGCAGCTTGATGATTTATGTTTTGAAAGAATATTAGAGTGCAAGTACGGATCAAGCAACCATAAAGGTAAAGAATCTTTAAATTTGGAATAGTTGATATGATGGGTTTGAGAATTAGACTAGAATTCTAGGTTAAAAATTAGGCAAGGATGTGATTGATCAAGTGTATGCTTATTACAATGATTAAATTCAATGTTGCGATATATTTGAAGCTATTATTGTTTATTGGCAAATCTAGGTTTTAATGGTATTTCGGGACTGCCAAGATTAAGACCTTGTGAACGTTAGTCTTGTGAGTTGCTATTATTGAGGTGAGTGAACTTGCATAAAAAAAATGTTTTGGGATTAGAGCGTATGTGTTTGAATGACTTTCATGGAATGTTTTATTGGCCTTTTTTTTTAAATATGCATGGGAACAAGCCCTTGATGAATCATTTTTACGTTGTGAAATGTGCTTGTGATGAATCCATGTGCTTATATATCATGTTGATATATATATATATATATATATATATATATATATGTAAATATATGATTATATGATATGTATTGATATGTAATATTGTGTGATAAATATAGCCGTGCATGTGCGCGATGTGGGGGAGCACATGCCGGTAATGACTGATGCGGAGTGTGGATGATGATATTGCTTGTGCACAAAGTGGGGGATGCACACGGTGGTATTAGTTGTGCACGATGTGGGGGGATGCACACGATGACTCCAGCTATGTGCACAATGTAGGGGTTGCACATGAGCTGGATTAGGCAGTGGTGGTATACATGTTTATATATGTATATATATATATATACTTATGCAATAGAAAGTTTATGAATATGGTATATGGTTGTTATGTGTGTGGAATCCTACATGTTGAACCTTGGAAATTGCTAACTATTTTCAAGCTGATTTTTTTTATTGCAGCAAAATGGCCTTTTCTTGATGCAATAAGAAATTTCTTTTTGGTGATCTATTTCCTGTTGCGGCAAGAATGATTCATGCTGTAACAAGAAACTCTCGGGTTTTTGGTTCAATTTTTACCCTAAAGTTCGCTGCAGTGAGATTCACTTTGCTATGCTTGCCTTGCTTGAACTCTATTGTACTTTCACTCTTTTGACTTCTTTATTAATCATGGATTTTTCAATACTAAGGCATTAAATGATCAAGAGTTGAATTAAGGGGTTTTAATAAGAATTAAACTAAATTGCATTGTTTTTTAACTTAAATGCATCATGATTTCTAAACTTTCCTTAACGTCGTTTTTTTCCTTCTTATGTTCACTCACTGGGTTTATACTCACGTTTTTAAACTTCTTGTTTTAGGTTTTCTGAGTTAAAGGTGATTGGATCCTAGGACGAGGTGCCCTTCCCTATCCATTGCTTGGTAGGCTTAACATGACACTAAATGTTAGCAACAGTGCCAAGAGTCACTCCGCTGACGGTCAAAGTCTAATTATGTGTATATGAATACTTGATGTGAAATACTAAGATTCATTTGTCAAGCTATATATGTATATAGTGGTTGATGATGCCATTATGAATGCATAATTGGGTTTTATGAATTGTTTTCAAAGGAACTATATTTGAACATTACAAATTTTGGATTTTAGAGAAATATGGATTAATGTATAAGACTATATAAGTAGGCTTGTTTGGGCTTCGTGGGTTAAGCCCATTGGGCCCTTGCGCCAGTCATGGCCCACAAATTGGGTTGTGACAAAGGCAATATCATCATGTGCACTCCCACCTCGCACATGGCATATATCATCAGTGTGGGCACTCACATAGCACACCACTATCACGCATATGACATATATCATCAGTTTGTGCACTCACACAGTACACCATTATCATGCACATGGCATATATCATCAGTGTGTGCACTCACACAGCACACCACTATCATCGTCATGTGCACTCCCATACCGTACACGCACGGTTACTATTGTCACCCAATAGTGCCATTTAATGCATAACATACACGTTAACATAATGTATAAACACATGAATTCATCACTTTTATATTTCACAACATAAAAATGTGTTATCAAGGGCTTATTCCCATGCAAATTTAAAAAAAAAACCAACAAAATATTTCAAATGGTTCAATCAAGCATATAATCATTTATTCCGAAATATTTTAATACAAGTTCACTCACCTTACAAAACTAGCACCAACAACGTCCTAATCCAAGTAAGTCTTGAAGTACTGTTAGCACCTATATTTATCAGTAAACCATAACCATCTCAATTGTGTCATAAATTAAATCTAATAATTCAATAAATTTACATTAGGCAATCTAGACTCTAACCTAACATTTAACCTAAATTTCTAGTCTAATTCACAAATGTCACGGCCCGAAACTCCCATCGAGCTTGTGACAACTGTCGCGAAGTCTCGTCAGACATTCTTTACCCTGAATGCTGACCGAAACCTCACAAGGCTTTCATGTTAGTTTTCTTACCTCCCTTGTGATTGACAGTAACTAAAATCGTGTTTTGAAACGATATGGACCATTTTCCCATCCGAAAGCAATGAAAATTTATTTCTACCTCACAAGGGTATTTTAGTTATTTTATTTTTGAAAATTTCAAAATTCGTAAAAATGTACTATTTAAGTGAAAACACATATTTCATGATTTAAATTAAATTTTGAAGTCTAAAACATTCGTTTAAAGTAAAATTATAGATATTTGAATATAATAAAAACATTAAATAAAATATTCTATTTTCTTAAAACATAATATTTTCAAAGTCTTCCTAAAATAACTTTTGTAGCATAAGAGTAAAATAAATTTATTCATATAGTAATAAAGATAATTAAAGTATTAGATTTCGTTTACAGTGATACATAGGGCCCTAACTGACTACCAAGGTGTAGGGCTACGAACCCTTACTTTCTAGGATGTAACTTCGAGATTAATTCTCGTCTTAATCAACTATCAACAAACTGTCCTAAGCCTGAAAAATGGATAGGAAGAGGGGTTAGATTACATAATCCCAGTGAGTAAACAACTACCATCAAAAGCATCTAAAGCCGAGTAGATGGAGACAATATAAAAACGTTACATCTCAATAATGTTCATAACCCAAAATTCGTTTCAATCTATACCAAACAATTTATTTTCATCAAAATTTCTCGTAACTTTTTAGTGTATAGTTTTTTCAATGTAATTCATTCCCTCATCATATATGTGAAACCTCGACCTTCATAGACGCGTAACTCGAGGTGGAACTTATGTTTAAAGGTTTAATTTGAGCTAATGATGCTAGTTTTACGTTACTTATAATTATTTTATGTCGTTATAGGAGTAGGATCAAAAATAATTTTAATTGGTGAAGAAAGGTGCATAATGAACAGTATCCCTGTTTGCATATGTTTCAGTTTTTCAAGTATATCTCTCAATAAAGAAGTCCAAATGACATTCTTTTTGGACCATTAGAAAGCTAAGAGGCAGAATACAACTTTTATGTTTACCACTTTTCCCAGTTCTAGTGGGAAGGTGGTCAAAATCTTTGTGAAAGTGAAAGGACTGCGTTAGAAGAACAGAAATTGGTAAAATGTTTGAGCGCCGCGACGTTGGAAATTTAGAGCCACGGCCCTCACCGTAAATTCCACAAATAACAAGATTTTGGGGTTTTTGAAACTAGGACTTTTGGAGGCTACTTAAGGGACCTCTTTCAAAGGATTTTGGACCTTTTCCTAGTGTTAAAAGAGTGAAAGATTGCATAAGAGCAAGAGGAAGACAAGTGGCATTGCTAAGGGCATTATTGTAATTTCATGAACAATTAGATAAGTTTTAACTATAAATATCTTCATCCTTTAGCACTTTCCTCAGATTTCCAGTAGTTCATTTTCCTCTTCTTCCTCTTATCCCACATTTCTTCACCTTCCATGGGAGCACTCTTCAAGCTTTTATAACCCTCTCAAGCTAGCCTTCATTTTCATGCTTTTGTGCATTTTTTTTATAGAACCTCTTATGCTCTTTCACTCTTTCACCTTAAAACCCTTGAAATGTCTTAGATCAATACTTTCTCTCACTAACTAGGATTTTAGAGAGAGAAAGAAAAACCTTCTATAATAGTTTGGGAATTCTTGAAGAGATATTCAATTGCAAATCTAGCAAGGTGAGAATTTAAATTGAGTTGATATTTAGTTGTTGAGAATGATTAATAGTTAGATTTATGAGTGTTTTGAAGTTGAGGTAGTTTATTCATTTTGGTGTGATTATAATAGTGCAAATAATTAGCCACTTGATGGTAGTTGGAAACTAGTTAGGAATAACTAATGGAACATGATTTAAGAGATAGCTTTTGGAACTATGGTTATGTGATTGAGTTAATTATGATGCTAATGTGTGATAAGTTCCACCAAAACCCCATATCACCATTCAGGGCATTAGTGGAATTTGGAGCTACTTTAAGAATCAACAAAGACAGGTGAGTGGACTTGCATTTCAATTTTTATTTTGGGAATGTGAAGGTAATGTACAAACATTTGAAAGATTTTATCCAACTTTTCTTTAAAAATGTACCTTAGGAACAAGCCTTTGGTGAAGTGTTTTTATCTTGTGAAAATGTGCTATATAAATGGTTTATGTGTTATCAAAATATGATGATATGTACAATATGCATTGGGTGTTTCTTTCGTATGTTGATATGGACCCAGCTATCTGCGAGTAGGAGTGTGCATACGCCGATGATGACCCGGATATGTGCGAGCAGGAGTGCGTATAAGCTGATGTTGACCTAGCCATGTGCTAGTGGGGAGTGCCCATGAGTTGATGACGATGGGAGAGTGTGCATGGTGATTGATATATATATATATATACATATATGTTTGCACATGTGTGACTATAATGTATGTGGAATCCTGCTTGCTGAACCTTGAGCATTGTTTTTAGTGTTCCAAGTTGATTTGCATTGTAGTGAAATGGTTTATTTGGGATGAAAGGAAGTCTTTCTTGTTGCTCTATTTCTCGTAGCAGTGAGAATGAAACTTTCCGTGTCGCTTATCACTTGGCTGGTTTTTGCCATATTTTCCACTTCTCCAATTTCATGTTGAATATGAATTCTCTATCATCACATGATTTATCAACCAAGGGTTCAATTAAGGGTTTTAATAAGGACTTAAGCTAAAGTGCATCGTTTTCAAATAAGTGCATTATGATTTCAAACTTTTCCTTATTATATTTGTCACACCCCGGAACTCCCCTCGAGCTCGTGACAACCGTCGTAGTGCCCCGATGGGCACTCATCTCTCGGAATGACAACCGAAATCTCGCAAGGCTTAATATCAGTTTCTGATTTCCCCCAGTGAGTAACCGTTGCCAAATTTTATGTTCTAAAGGATTTTGAGCTATTTCTAACTTAAAACTGATAAAATAAAAATTTTTGTCTACAGGGGTATTTTGGTCATTTTCTACTGAAAATTTCGAAGCTAGTTAAAAATGTAGTAAACAAGTACCAATCGCATAATTCACAATTTAAAAAAAGTTTAGGTATCTAAAACCTTTATTCAAAATGAAATTATAATTATTTGAATATAATTAGAAGATAAAACGAAATATTCAATAAAATATTTTATTCTCTTATAAACAGAAATTTTTGAGTTATGCGTAAATACTTTTTGTAACGTAAAAACAAAATAAATTCATTCATACTGTAGCACAATAAACTATTAAATTTACAATATCAACTGGGCCCACAATAACAAGAATTAATAAAGCTGTGAACCCACTGTTTGGAAGACACAATCCAATGGAAATCCCCGATGGAACCAGCTATCTACAAACTACTCTAATCTTGAAATAGGTGAAAATGAGGGTGGTGAGATTATAAAATCCCAGTGAGTAAACAAACACCATTTAAATCAGCTAAAGCTGAGTAAAAGGAGACAATTAAAATATCCCATCATTTTAAGTATTTCACAATTTGAAAATTCATCCCAACCCATGCAAACGGTTGTATTTCATTTAATTTCTCATTAGGGCTTATGACTTTCATAAACAGTTGGCTCATGCCATCAAATATACTCGATGACACCTTGATTAGAGGCATACACTCCAACCCACCAAGGCTGTTAAAATTTTGTATAGTCGTAAAACATATTTTTAGTTTGAAAAACACAGCCATTCCTTAGCGTTAGCGGAGTTCATCATCACGAGGTGGTTCGGCATGACGTGAACCATGTCCATACCTCAGGAGATACCCTACGCGCCTCTCCGACCGAGGTACATAAATATATATCTGGATTTGGTACCCCTCTAATAGGCTGGTCCACAGAATTCGCCTACTGCAGCAAGCTAAACCCACCATACAATCAAATTTTGATAGCATGACAAGGCTAATATTTTATTACCCAACCTGCAAGGGTAAAATAAAATAATTCATACAATTCATAAAACACAGCGTAGCTAGTCATGCCAACACAATAACAATATATCATAAGCCATCAATTTTCAATCATAAATTTACAGCATACCGGTGGTCTCTAATTACTCTATTTTTCAAAATCATCATTCAATTTTTAAAACAATTTATAAAATCTTTTCATGTAGACACATTTTATTTGTAAAACTCATGATTTACCATTTAAACTCATTTTCATAAATTTTCACCAAATCCGATTAAAAACATACTTTAGATAATAAAAATGATGGTAAGGTTACTTAGAATGTCTAGAGTGGGGATTTTCAAAATACTCAGACTATTGGTCTTCGGATGCAATTCCCTTGCCTTTATCGGAGGACTCGCCACCTTGACACAGTACAAAATCGAGAAATTCACGACATTGGTACTAAATTGAAATTAAACTAATTTAGACTACTAATGCATGATATGGAATGCAAAAGGTCTAAATTTTGCCTAAACACCGTATTGACCTATTTCGGTCTTTTTCCTGATAAATTGAAATACGCATCCAATTTAGCTCCAATTGATCCCATTTCTTTTTCTAATGCTTTAAATCACCAATGTCCAGCCAAATAACCCAAAAATCAGCAAAGCCACATTCATATTCCTTCTTGGAAAAATTCGGCCAAAATGGTGCATCATTGTCACAATTTTTCCTACTTGATTTTCATTCCATAATTTATAATTTCCATATCAAAAACCATGATTTCATAATCAAATAACCTAAAATAACATCACATTCTTCCTTACCATTGACTTGAAAATTCAGCTAAGGCTAGGTAATGGGAAAAATGAATGTTTTTCTACATATTTTTTTTACTAACATGCTAAACTAACACTAAACACCAACATATATCAAAATCAAATCAATCCAACAATTTTCTCTCTCTAGACCCATATGACCAGCCATGAAAACATGCAATTTAATCATGGAAAATAAGGAGAAATGCTTGGGAATAAGAAAACTCAAGCTTAATAGAAAAAATCTTACCTTTTTCACTTAATTTCTTTGAAAATTCACACTTTTTTCTTTGATTTTCTCTCTCTAGGGTTTGGTTTTTGTTTTCTCTCTCTTCTTGCTGGTTTGGCCGACCATGGGGTGGTAGATGGGCTGGTTTTTGTGCCTTTTAAAATGGAAAAATAATAAATTAATAAAGGCATGACACGTGGCATCATGTCATTGGCCCGTTTTTAAAACTTTAAAAATTTTAATCTTTTTTATCTCCACCACACAATTAGTCAATGGCCAAAAGGAGGATAAGGGAAGACCATGTGCTGGACAAATGTCCTAGTGGTGGAAAATTACTGTCTTGCCCTTAGGGTGAAAAAGTTACCATTTTACCCTTATGCTCCGAAAATATCGGGATTATAATTTTTTTCACTTGTCAACCTCAAATTATACTCCAATGAGTCAAATGTGATCAATCTTGATCAAAAAATTCTTCCAATATTCCAATTTTATCCTCAAGTGGCAAAATTACCATTTTACCCCTAGATCGTGAAATTTTCGATTTGACTCCAAATTGATCCTCGAACTCCAAATCACCATATTAAACCATTCTGCAACTTTAATATTCTTAATTTCATCTTAAATTCTCTATTTGATCTAGTTCGAGGCTTAAATCAACTTTGTTTTACCTCTAGGTACAATACCGACTTTTATCGATTTTTTGAGACTCTCCTAGCATGCAAACATGCTATCCACCACATGTATGTCATGACAAGTATTTTATAGAGTCAAGCTGGACATCTTCTCCCCCACTTGGATCAACCATATGATCCTTCTTCATGACTGATTTTGACATTCTGCTAAATATTAATATTTTAATATTATTTTATTAATAAAATATTATTCTATTCTAAAAATTTTATCTTGTCTCCTTAGTTGCCAAAGTTCCTTTTTATACCTCAATTGACCTCTGAATCACCCTTTTATCTCTCAAATTCTCCTCTAATAAAATATTATTATTTTATTATTATTTACTCACATGTGAAATATTTTATCATAAAGTATTCCTTTCATCTTTTATCACTTTTAAACATTTTAATTGACCTTAATTTGCATCCGATCAACTTTATTAATCACTGTTTCAAAGTATGGGGCATTTCAATATTGCTTGTTCCCTTCCTTGTTCACTCACTAGGTTTATACTCACCATTTTCAACTTCATGTTTTCAGATCAAGAGGTAGTTGGTAACTAGGTCGAGGTGTCTTCATATATTCGACCCTTGGTAGGTGTCTCGGCATTCAATAGCTGTACATTTTTTTAAGTCTCTCTGCTGGAAGTCGAGTACTCTTTTTTTGTTGTGTATAGATAGACCCAATATAAATTATTAAGACATATGTTTAGATAATACATGTATCTTTGATTGGTAATGCCACTACGAGTTGGAAATGTTTAGTATTATTTTAATTGAAGTTATGATATGTGATTTATCAACTTTGGTGGAACGATGAACATGTCATATTAATAGGCTTGCTTGAGCTTAGTGGGTTATGTCCATTGAGCCCTTGCGCCGGTCATGGCCGGGATTTGGGTCGTGACGATATATCCCGAAGATGATAAGAGCTTGGTGCAGTGCCTACTCTTATTAATTTCCATATTTGTTCTTGCAAGTAGATCATTAGCTTTATGGAGACTTATGAAACTACTTTCATAATCTTCAAGTCGCCTTGCCCAATGTCACAGCCCAATTCCCTGGCCATGTCTGATTCATGGGCCCAATGGGCATAGCCCACTAAGCCCAAGCAAGCCTTGTTATATGATTCTGTTTATCATTCTATCCATCACTTTAAATGTCATATTTCATGATTGTCAAGTATGATTATTTCAACAATATAACATGGCAGTCAACTACTTACATTTATCTTATCCAAAATAATGTCATCTATTGCCAACTCATAGTGGCAACATTAATCAAAATAAACATATATTGTTTACAACATTTATCTTAGTGATTTACATCACATGTACGTATACATGGGCAAAAAGACTCATTGACTTCCAGCGGAGTGACCTTGGGTGAAGGTACAGCTAGTGAATGCCATGGTACCTACCAAAAGGTGAGTGTCAGTGGATGCCTTAGTCTAGGTCCCAACTACCTCTAAATCTGAAAAACATGAAGTTGAAAAGAGTGAGTATAAACTTAGTGAGTGAACATAGGAAGGGAACAAGCATTGGTATGGGAAGTTTTAGAAAACATGATGCACTTTTGTCCAAAACAATGCAATTTAGCTCAATTTCTTGTTAAATTAATTCAAGTATTGATCATTTAGTGCCTTAGTATTGAAACATCCATGATCAATAAAGAAGTTAAAGAGTGAAAAGTACAGTAGAGTTCAAGCAAGGAAAGCATAGTAGAACGAATCTCACTAAAGCGAAAAGGCATTCTCGCTGCAGCGAACTTCAAGGTAAAATTTTGAACCAACAACCAGAAAGTTTCTCGCTACAGCGAGAATGCATTTTTGTTGTAGTGAAAATCCGGGTAGGCATTTAACCCAACCACCCCGAGAGTTTCTTGTTGCAGCAAGAATGCATTTTCGCTGCAGTGAAAATTCTAGGCTAGTCAAACCCTCAACAGCTGAGAGTTTAACGCTGTAGTGAGAATGCCTTTTTGTTGGAATGAAATTCTAGGCTAGTCCAGCCCCCAACACCTGAGAGTTTCTCGCTACAATAAGAATGCATTTTCGCTGCAGCAAAATTTTGGGCTACTTAAGCCCCTAGCACCCGAGAGTTTCTTGCTACAACGAGAATGCATTTTTGCTGTAACGAAATTCTAGGCTAGTCAAGCCCCCAACACTCGAGAGTTTCTCCTTGCAACGAGAATGAATTTCGCTGCAACGAGAAACAGGGCAATGAAATTAAAAGAATTTTGGTCATAATGAAAACCCATTTTTACTATAATGAAAACCAATTGGAAAGCATTTGTCAAATATTAACATTCAATATTCAATGCAAATGCATAATACTTTCCTTAACCTCTCTATGTATGTGTATACATGTATACAACTCCTATCTCACTAGCTCATGTGCACTTCCACACCACACATAGCTAGAATCATCTTGTGCACTCCCACACCACAAAAGGCAATATCATCATGTGCACTCCCACATCGCACATGGCATATATCATCAGTGNCATGTGCAACTCCCACATCGCACATGGCATATATCATCAGTGTGTGCACTCACACATCACACCACTATCACGCACATGGTATATATCATCAGTGAGTGCACTCACACAGCACACCACCATCATACACATGGCATATATCATCTGTGTGTGCACTAACACAGCACACCACTATCACGCATATGGCATATATCATCAGTGTGGGCACTCACACAGCACACCACTATCATACACATGGCATATATCATCTGTGTGTGCACTCACACAGCACACCACTATCATGCACATGGCATATATCATCAGTGTGTGCACTCGCACAACACACCACGATCACCATCATGTGCACTCCCACATCGCACATGCACAGTTACAATTATCACCTAATAGTGCCATTCAATGCTTAACATACACGTCAACATGATATAGAACCATATGAGTTCATCACATTCATATTTCAGAACATAAAAATGTTTCATCAAGGGCTTGTTCCCATGCATATTTAGAGAAAAGTTTAATAAAAATATTTTAAGTGATTCAACCAAATACATATGCATTTATCCTAAAACATTTTAATGCAAGTTCACTCACATGTCTTTGTTGATTCTTTAATAGATTCTGACTTTCGCTAATGCTCCAAGTGGAGATGTGGGGTCTCGTTGGAACCTATCACACGCAATAGCAGCACACCAACTCAATTGACATGAATATTATTCCAAAAGCTATTTTCCTAAATCAAGTTTTGCTAGTTATTCCTAACTAGCTTGCAATTACCATTTGACTAGTCATTAGTTTACACTACTCTAGTCACACTAAGAATAAATAAACAACCCACAACTCTAATTATTGGCCATCATCAACAACTTAAAATCAAACTTAACTCATTACTTACTTTGGTGGTTTTGTAGTTGAATTCCTTTCCAAGAGTTTGTCATGCTATTACGGAAAGTCTCTCTCTCTTTCTCTAAAATGTCCAGTTAGTGTGACAAAGTATTGAGAAAAGACTTTTGAGGGTTCTTGAGGTGTAGAAGTGAATGAGCACAAGGAATCCTATGAAAAAATGTACTAAAGCATGAGAATTGAAGTTACTTTGAGAAAGTTATGGAGGTTTCAAGGGATGGCTTTCGTGGATGATAGAAACGTGAAATGGAGAAAAGAAATGGGAAGAAAAGAAGAAGCTGCTAGAAGTGAGGAGAAAGTGCTGGAAAAAATGAGATATTTATCCATTAGTTGACTAAGTTCCACTTATTTACAAAAATGCCATTACATAATTGACTTTGCCTTCTTCTTCCCTTTTGGCTTAGATTTTTTACTCTTTTGACACTGAGAAAAGGTCCACAAGAGATTAGAGGTACTCGTGTTCATGAAAACTTAAAAATTTAGACTCCATACCTAAAATGACCATTTTACCCCTATCGTGAAAATTATCATTATTTTTATTTTCTTCGTTTATTTCATTACTATATGCATCATTCATTTATTCCTTAGGTCTACTTAGACCTTAATATTATTAGAAAAACGCACTTCTAAGGGCTCACCAAGGAAATGACAAAACTACCCCTAACCCACGTCATCGTTTCTACATCCATTACACGTCTATGAAGGTCGAGGTTTCATAGCCAAGGACTTCAATAAGCTAATATCAACCAAGAACAATTAGGATATGTCCCCTGCATCACTTGGGGTGATGATTCCTATCTTGACCACTCATTTGCCTAAACATGCTTCATGCTATACCCAAAAGCATATTATTTTGGCATCCTTGGTTAGGCACCCGTAGGGATGGAAATCAAAGCATAGCACTCCACATATAAGACAACCTTGCCACAGCCCAAGTTTTAGGCCATGACCAACGTAAGGGCCCAATGGGCTTAACCCACGAAGCCCGAGCAAGCCTATTTAAAGAATCTTATACATTAATCCATACTCATTTAAAATTCAAAATCTATAGCGTTCAAATATAGTTCCTTTGAAAACAATTCATAAACCCCATCTATGCATTCAGAATGGCATCATCAACCATAATACAAATATATAGTTTGACCAATGAATCTTAACATTTCACATCAAGTATTCATATACACATAATTAAACCTTGACCGTTAGCGGAGTGACTCTAGGCACGGTTGCTGACATCTAATGTCATGGTAAACCTACGGAGCAATGGATAGGGAGGAACACCTCGTCCTAGAATCCAATCACCTATGACTCAGAGGAAAAACTTAAAACATGAAGTTTAAAAACGTGAGTATAAACTCAGTGAGTGAACATAGGAAGGGAACAAGCAACGTTAAGGAAAGTTTAGATATCATGATGCACTTAAGTTAAAAAACAATGCAACTTAGTTCAAGTTCTTATTAAAAATCCCTCCATTTAACCCCTGATTATTAAATCATTTAATGATGAAGGAACCATATTCAGCATGAAATTGGAAAGAGAGGAAATTTCTAGCAATCATCCAAGCAAGGCAGTATAAACAAAATGTTTCTCGCTACAATAAAATCAATTCACAAGTAAATGGAAAATTTTCAAGATTCATCATGCCATATAATCACATATTATAATCATGATCTTTCTATTGCATATACATATACTTAAGCATATATCAATTTGTATACCACCACATCTCATCCAGCTCATGTGCATCCCTCCACAACGTGCACATAGCCGGACACCCCATCTCACCCAGCTCATGTGTATCCCCCCACATCGTGCACATAGTTGGAGTCATCGTGTCTCACCCAGCTCATGTGCATCCCCCCATATCGTGCACATAACCGGAGTCATCATGTACATCCCCTCACATCGTGCACATATAATGCCATTGTGTACATCCCCTCACATCGTGCACATATAATGCCATTGTGTACATCCCCCCATATTGTGCACACAGGCAGTATCACCATCCATCTCCCTCACCACCGTCATCACCGGCAAGTGCACACTAACCCCGCACATGCACGGTTGCATTTGTCACGCAATGGTACCATTTATGACATAGTATATATATATCAACATTATACAGAAACATATGAATTCATCAGACAATCCATTTCATAACGTAAAAATATTTCATAAAGGCTTGTTCCTGTGCAAGTTCTTGAAGAAAAACCAATGAAATGTTTTAGAGGATTCAATCAAACATAAATGTGTATATCCCAAAACATTTTAATGGAAGTTCACTCACCTTGTAATAATGAGATATCAAGTTGCTATTTGTTTGAAGGTGTCTCTAACTATCTCTACTTGCAGGTCGCTCGCTATTTCTTCCGGCACGCCACTATAGTGTACTATCTTTACTTGGCACTTCGTAGGAACAATTCAAACTCAATATATTTAATTATACACGTGTGCGACAACACTTCAATCAATTAATCCTTAATCTAATTCACATTTTTCATCCTCACCATTCACTCATTATTACTATTATCATTATTATTTTAAAACTAGCTAAATCTATTATTGATTTTCTTACTATTAACATTTACCTTTATGTATTGTATTTACACTAATTTTCATATTTTAAATATTATCTAACAATTCTAGGACATTTATACCAAATAATTCAACTTATTCTATGTCATTGTATCACACATTCAACCCAATGAATTGGACTAAACCCAAACAACATACTTCATAATGGATCCATAAAGAAAAGGCTTGGTTTTAATTTTTACCTCAATTGGGCTCAAATGCTAACCCAAGTAAAATGTTGCAGCCCACCGGACCAACTTTGCCAAATGCATTGTTCGAGGCCCAAAGAAATAATTATTATTTATTTTTATTTTTATCTCCTTTTTTTTTCTTTTTTCTTTCTCCTTTTCTCGTTTCTTTCTCTCTTTCTTCTTCTCCTCTTTCTCTTTGGTCGGCAGCACCTTTCTTTTCCTTTTTTCTCCCTCTATTCACTCACAAATCGGCAGCTTAAGCCTTTGTTAACTCCCCCACAAACCCAACAACAACAACCCTTGTTTTCTCTCTCAAATTTGCAGCAAAACTCTTTCTTTTTCCTCTCAAAATTTGCAGCAAAACTCTTTTTTTTTCCTCTCAAAATTTGTAGCAAAACTCTTTCTATTTCCTTCTAAAAATTTGCAACAAAACTCTTTTTATTTTCGTTTCAAAATTTACAGCAAAACTCTGGCTTTTTCCTCTCAAAATTTTGCAACACAAGGCCTTTCTCTTTACTCCTCTAAGTGGCGGTAGCCGCCATTTTTTTGCTCTTTTCCAACCCTCTCTTTCTCTCTTAGCCGACGGCTTTCCCCTTTGCTCTCTCTCTCACATCGACTTCTCTCTTTCTTCTTCAACTTTCCCTTTGCTCTCTCACACTATGCCAAGGTTTACATTGACTATATCATGCGATTGCATGGAGTTCTCGTGATCATAGTATCTGATCAAGGGCCACAGTTTACTAATAAGTTTTAGAGAAGTTTACATGAAGTTTTAGGCACTCGTTTAGACTTCAGTACTACATATCATCCTCAAACGGATGGTCAGTCAAAGCGTGTGATACAAATGCTTGAAGACATGCTAAGGTCAATAGCGTTGGATTTGGGAACCACATGGAATCAACAATTATCTTTGGTAGAATTCGCGTATAATAATAGCTACCAGGCTAGTATTGGAATGGCTCCTTTTAAAGCATTCTATGGATGGAAATGTAGATCACCTATTGGATGGTTTGAAGTGGGAGAAAGGAAATTCTTAGGTCTTGATTTGGTGCTACAAGCAACTGATGTGGTGAGTTTGGTGAGGGAGCATCTAAAGTCGGCCCAAAGTAGACAAAAGGCTTATGTAGATAATAGGCATCGTCCTTTAGAGTTCCAAGGGGGAGATTTTGTGTTTCTGAAGGTGTCCCCACTAAAACGAAGTAAAAGATTTGGAAAGAAGTGGAAGTTGAGTTCGAGATATATTGGACCTTTTGAAATCTTGGAATGAATTAGGTCAACAATGTATAAACTAGCTTTACTGATGGAGATAGCTCCAGTGAATCCCTCTTTTCGTGCATCTATGTTAAATGAGTATGTTAAGGACCTGACACATGTTATACGTTATGATTTGTTTCCATTGGACGAAGGATTAACTTTTGAAGAGCAACCAGCAGTAATACTAGATAGACAAGTGAAGTAATTGCACTCTAAAGAAGTTGCCTCAGTAAAGGTCCTGTGGCAACACCGATCAGTGGAAGAGGTAACTTGGGAACCCAAAGAGGAAATGAAGAAGGAATACCCACACCTATTTCAAGACTAAGGTAAGCCTTACCGACCCACTCTATTTAAATTCGGGGACGAATTTGTTTTAAGTGAGGGAGACTATAATACCTTGTACCCTCGTGTAGAAGTCAATAAGACCTTATCGATGAGATGAAGGGTCAATTGACATAAATTTAAGTGCCAAAGAGTGATAACAGGTGAAAAGAATATTTTAGAATAAAATAATATTTTGTTAATAAAATAATATTAAAATATTAATATTTTATCTATTGTCGAGATTAGTCATAGAGGAGGGATATGTGACAATCTAATTGGGGGACAAGAAGTAAGAAAGAATTTTGAAGAAAAAAAAAAGGTGTTAGTAGGACTCGCGTGCCTTTATTAAATAAACCAAGAGCGGGTAAGCATATATTTAAATATTTTGGTGATACCTTGGCAAAGAGAAAATTTTATATTTTATTTGTAATCGTGTAAGGGAAGGAAAATAGGAGGAAATTGGAATTAAATAAACATTGGAAGGACCAAATTGTAAAAGATGAAAGTTTAGAGGGTCACATGGTAAATAAGGAAAAGTTTGAGGACTTATGTGCAATTTCAACATTTGAAGTTAAATGGGAATTCACTTACTACGGAAAGTTAGATTATATGGGATATTAGATGTGCATGTGAATTCACTATTACATGCAAATTATGGTATGCGAAAAGAATAAAGTTAGTGGGGAACATGTAGGACCCCCCCCATGTGAAATAAAAAAAAAGAATAAGACTAAGTTTATTTGCATGTAATGAGATTGGTGCATTAGGTGGCCAAATGAGAAAGGATAAATGGGGGATGCATGTGACTTGAATGGTTTAATAAATGGCCAAATAAAATATAAGTGAAGCTTGTGCATGAAATGTGAATGGAGGAATAAGGTGGTGCATGAAATAAAGAAATGAAGAAAGAAAGAATGAGATATTGAGGTGGCGGATGGAAAAATATATGAGGATAGATTATGAGCCAATGAAAACGGAAGGAAATTGGTGCATGCAATTTGAGTGGGGGATGAATTGGTCCAATGGGACATAAGGAATAAATAAGGAAATGAAATGTGAGGAAAAGGATTAGAAAAATCGCACCTTGAGAAAGAAAAAGAAAGAATCAGCTTTGAAAGTAAAGAGAGAAAGGAAAAGAGGAGGAAGAAGAAAAGAGAGAAAGGAAGAAAGGAGGAAGAAGTAAATGGCTTGGAGGAGGCTCGACTTAAGAGGAATTAGAGAAAATCGAGAGGTTTTCCTCCCACACATCATTTTTAGAGCATAAAGAAGACATTGGTGGCTCGACTTAGAGATTCCAGGGTAAGGAAGGTAGAAATCATCATTTTGTTTGAATGCATGCTTTGTAAACCGATTGTGTTGTGAGATTGTGTTTGTGGTACCAAGATTCTACAAAGATTCAAAGGACCCGATGCATGCATGTAGGTGGATCTTGGAATGCATGGTGATTTTAAGCTAGATAAGCAATGGGTAAGTGTCTTAGTCTTGAAATCACAAATAGACAAGGGAAATGAATGTGTATTAATTGTTTATGCTTGTGGCAGCAATGGTGACCGAGGATGTGAGGAAATGGTGAACTATAAGTGGAATTCAAGCTAAAACTGAGAGGTAAGCATGCAATGTGATTACATTGTCTTGTGTTGGCTTTGGTTGGTTGAAAGTAGGTGGATTGTATGTGAAATGATTATGAGTAAGGTTGATGAAAACTATGAAATTAGGTTAAGGATTTATTGATTGATGTGCTGCCATACATGTGAATAATTAAGTGTATTGGGTTTGAATTGTTACTAGCAACTGTGTGAGAAAGGAAAGTTTACCATGGTGGCATGCCGGATGAGGTAACAAGTGATCGGCAAGTAGAATTAGCTAAATACACACTCGAGTCAATAGCGACGTAGCGTCCCGTTATTGTAAAGTGAGTAGAGGGTCCTTATTTCGAAATTTCCATACTATATATGTTGATATATGACTAATAGACGTGTCAATTTACTTTAAATTCAATTTATGGATAATATGAGTTGGTAGAATGTTAGGCTTGTGAATGCCATGTTTTTAAAGAAGTTTTGTATATATGTATATATAACTATACACATAAAGGGTTTTTAAAAATCGGGAAACAAACTTTTTAACACGGTTTATGTCAAAATGTGCCTTATTGATTGTGTGATGTGCATCATGAATAAATTTCATATTCACCATGCTGATTTGACATCTAAAACTCATGCAAAGGTTTTACAGTGCAAAGTTTTACAAAAAGGGGTTTTTAGCATTTCACCATGGTTGGTATTTTGGAAATGGTTTGAAATGAGCTTTTGAGAACCCAACTTGATTTTTAAATGGTTTTACCAAACTGGGAGATTCGATAGTAGGTCGAATGTCACATCGTGATAGTGTGACCCTTTTACATAAGTGAGCTTTAGCTAGAGAATCTTTGGGTTGCCAACGGGGCTGTTAGACGTAGCTAGGGCCACGGTCTGTGATATATATACGTAGCTAGGCCACAAATGATATACGTGGTTACTACCACCTAATTTCTCTGATGTCATTCAACATCGTTGTGGGATCCGGTGGAGTGGAGCTCCCGGATGTTATTACATGGAAGTGGGTCCACGAGTTGATATTTACGATTACCTACTCGAGAGTCGTATCTCTTTGGGTTTTCAAACATGTATTCTTTTGCATGTTGAGAAATATGCGATTTTCCACAGCTCCCTTATATATACGATGGATTTGTGTTTAATATCTTGCGGACGAGATCGTTTATAAACTTGCTTATTAAATCGATATTGCTTGACTTACGAGAGTGTGCATGTTTATGTTGAATCGATTTGAGAAAGTTGTTACATGATTTCGACAGTAGAAATCTTTTACTTGCACCGGTTTTTATTATATTGCTTGAAGCGATTATTCTACAACACAACTTTTGAGTTTACATATAAGGCATAAATACCCCATTGATTTTAAAGCATTTACATATATTCTTATGTTTTTAATCTTCAAATCTTCTGTCCTTAGCTTGTTTCCCATCTACGCCCTGCTCATGGAGTCGATGATCACTGAGTCTGTGAGATTCACCCCTTATCTTCCTTTTACAGATAAATAATCAGCTCAAGTATATTGCTCAGCACATCGAGACTTGCTGCAATGTAGGTAATGGCATCTCTTAGACTCCCACTCTGAGTCACTCTACTACATAGGGGTCATGTTATGTAAATAGCTAGATTCTTAAAACTTTTTAGTTTATAGGAAATGTATAGCTAGAACTTAAAGGTTATGTAATGAATATTAAGTGTGATGTTGAATTTGTTGAAAGTTTATCGGAATTGGATATTGTCATCTGGTAGTGACATATTAATTACAAATGTTTATTTGGTTTAAGTAAACGATAGTACCACTATTACTAGTTGATTTATATCTGTAAAAGAATATTTGATTTAATTGTCCGAAATCTCAACTAAGGCTTATCCAGGATTTGGTGGGTTCACTCGCAAGTCTTGAACACCGATAACGATTGGGAAAAAGGTCGTTACAATGCAAACATCCAATTATAATCAATTTTCACTAAAAATGAAAAAGATTTCATTTGACAATCATTTATAAGTTTATAAAACCATTTGAAGCGAGTAACAAGACTTTTAAAGGTATGGCTAACTATAAATAGAATTTTCTTATCAATGGATGGTTTTTGCTTCACATTTCCCTATGCAAATCTCTAATTATGATTCATTTTAACAAAAACCATAAAAGATTTTGTTTTTAAATCATTTATAAGATTATAAAACCATTTAAAGTGAGTAATAAGGCTTTCAAAAGTATGATTGACTATAAATAGACGTTTCTTGTCAATGGACGGCATCCGCATCAAGTTTCTTGATGTAAACATCCAATTTTGGTTGATTTTAACCAAAATGAAAAAAAATTGATTGAAAATCATTTATAAGATTATAAAACCATTTAAAGCAAGTAATTAGGCATTCAAAGGCATGAGTAGCAAAAAATGGACTTTTCTTGTCAATGGATGGCATTCAATTCATGTTTCCCAATGCAAACATCCATTCATGATCGATTTTAACCAAAAATGAAAAAGATTTTGATTTGAAATAATATATAAGATTATAAAACCATTTAAATCAAGCAACAAGGCTTTCGATGGCATGAGTGACTATAAATGGCCTTTTTTTGTCAATTAATGACATCTACTTCATATTTCCTGATGCAAACATCCAATTATGATTTATTTTAACTAGAAATGAAAAAAATTTTGATTCAAAATCATTCATAAGATTATTAAACCACTTAAAGTGAGTAACAAGGCTTTTGAAGGCATTAGTGACTATAAATGGACTGTTCTTGTCCATGGATGGCTTTTACTTCACGTCTTAGTGCAAACATATTATGATCGATTTTAACTAGGAACACAAAAGATTTTGATTTAAAATCATTTGAAAAGATTATAAAACATTTAAAGTGAGTAATCAATCTTTCGATGGCATGAGTGACTATAAAATTGGATTTGCTTGTCAATGGCTTGCATCCGCTTCATGTTTTCATAATTTGACTTTATAGAATTATTTTTTTCCAATTTTGTTATTAAATATCAACTATGTTCTCAATTTCCAATTATAATTTATTTATTTTTAGTTATGTTTATAATTAATTTATTTTTTAGTGAGTTATTTTAATTTTATGTTATTCTTTTTAATTGGGTCATTATTTATTAGTTTTTATATTTTTTGTAGGAAGGAAAAGAAATTGGGCTTAATTTTGGAAAGTGAGACGTTGAAAGACCTAAAAGTTTGCTTGCATATGCTTTAGTGTTTGGCGATAACTCAATCTATAGAACTCTAAATGATGCAATTCTTTGACTATTGGAAAGCTAAGAGATAGAGCTACAACTTTTATGAAGATTACTTTACCTAGTTCTGCTTTGAAGGTAGAGAAAGTTATGTCAGAAAATGCCTGGACGTACTGTGCCAAGAATGGAAATTTGTGAAGATTGACAATTGATTTTTAGGTCCTCTGTAACATCCCACCCCTAAGATGTTAATCTAATGAAAATTATTTTTCTAACTAAGGTGAATTATGAGTGTTGGAATGTAAGAAGATATATGTCAAATTGAAGGTGGTGACATGAGAAGTAAAATAATATTTTAATCATATATAATAATACAAAAAATAGAAGGCAATTTAGATTAGTTGAAGCAGGAAAGCCTTTGTACAAATAAACCATTTGCAAGGTTAACTAAATCTAGTAAAGAGAAAACTTGAAATTTTACTAGTGAATGTGGACAAAAGCATAAAACCATGGGTTAATACCCATTAGAAACTTATTTAAACCAACAAATATGGGTTAATGAGGGACAAACGGGTCACCCACCATGTGATGATACAAAGAAGTCTGTAGGATGGAGGCATAGAAATGACTAATGCAAAGAGTTTCAAACTTAGGTAATCTCGGCTGCCTTGAGGGTGCATTGAATGGCTTTCTTTTCATTTTTTTGCTAGCCTTGGCATCAGTTGTCTCCTTTGAACACGAATCTTGAAGATTTTGGTAAGTGTTAGAGCTTTGTTAAAACCACACATTTGGGTCAAAAACCAAGAGGAAGCAAGAGAGAAATTATTAAGGATAGGAAGGCATTGAAAAAATTTTTGTTTCCATGGAAACCCAAAGCAAAGAATTTCTGTTAAGTTGACAGGTTTTAGATTGATGGAGGTAACGCAGATATGGTTTGCTACGCTCAAGCGTAGTAGACCTTCTAGTTTTGCCCCACTTACTTGGGAAGAATTCACACAAGCCTTCATGGATAGATTTCTACCTGAAAGCGTGAGAGACACTAAGGCACAAGAGTTTAAAACTTTAATGCAGGTGCTTGGGACAACAGTGTCAGACTATGACATCTAGTTTGCTCAATTGTCGAGATATGCCCTATATCTGGTTCATACTGAAAGGGAGAGGATAAAGAATGTTATTAAAGGGTTGCATGAGCCAATATACAGAATTCTAGTCTCTCAGAGATTTACATCTTATCCTAAAGTAGTCGATGACGTTAGAAAAATTGAGGCGAGACGTAAAGAGGTTGGGGTGGAAAGAAAGAGAAGTAAAAGAAATCGAGGTGAGGGATCTTCTAGATATAGAGACCCTAGTAGGAGTAAAGATGCTCATATAGCTGGCCAATAAGGTCGAAGGGATGGTAACTTACTCAAAGGGTCAGCATTCTCTAGTCTGCCAAATCAATGAAGAAATTTTCAATTCCGTAATCCCTCACGTAGTAGTGGTTTTAGTGGGATTAATTACAGACGAGCTATGAGCAATGGAATGACTAATTCAAATCCTAGACAGAGTGATCAGTGGGGTCCTTTCTGCACTTTTTATGGTAAGATACATACAAGGCCATGTAATCAGATGATGGCATTCTATTATGAGTGTGGGGGAGTTGGTCATGTGAAGAGGGATTTTTCTACCTTTAGACATAACTAGGAGATGGATCATGGTTCAATGCGACCTGATTTTACTACTGCACTAACAGTTGTACCACCAACCAGAAATTTCAAGAGGGATAAAGGAAACGGGGTAGCTTCCTCGTCACGAGGTAGATCGACAAGGTCAACTAAAAAATGTGCTTCTAGAGGAGGACAAGCTAGAGTGTTCGCTCTAACAACACAAGATGCTCACGCCTCGAATGTAGTGGTAATAGGTACTCTTTTCATTTGTGGTTACGAAGCATCAGTTTTATTTGACCCAGGATCCACCCATTCTTTTGTGTATTCAAATTTCATGCCTAAATTAGGCAAACACTATGAATATATGGATGAACCGTTAGTAGTAACCACCTCGTTGGAAGAATCGTATGTTGCGGAGTATGTGTTTTGTTTTTATCTGGTCCAGATTAAAGATAACGACACTTGGGTGGACTTAGTGTTAATGACAACACTGGGAGTGACGTGACACTGGGAATGTATTGGTTGGCGTCTATTTATGCTAATGTAGATTGTTATCGCAAGTTGGTGAAGTTTAAATTCCTTGGAGAGCCGTCATTTATTATGTATGGTAACAACAGATATTTGGTTGATAATGTGTGGCTACAATTACTAGCGAAGTATAGAGTGAATAAGGAAATTTAGAAGCTACACCCGTAGTAAATGAATTTGTATATGTGTTTCCGAAAGAGCTACTCATATTGTCTCCTAAAAGGGAAATTGAATTTTGTATTGATTTGGTTCTAGAAATGTAACCAATATCGATGCCTCTGTACCGAATGGCGCCGGTAGAGTTAAAGGAGTTAAGGGAACAATTGCAAGATTTAATTAACAAGGGCTTTATTTGCCTGAGTGTGTCACCTTGGGGAGTGCCAATGCTGTTCGTAAAGAGGAAAGATGGTAGTCTCAGGCCATGTATAGATTACCGACAACTTAATAATATTAGAATCAAAAATAAATATCCACTTCCAAGAATTGATGATTTGTTTGATCAGCTGCAAGGGGCTCAATGCTTTTCGAAACTTGATCTGAGGTCTAGATATCATCAATTAAGGATCAGGGAAGAGGATATACCCAAGACCGCATTTCGCACGAGGTATGGACATTATGAATTTTTGGTGATGTCTTTTGGATTGACAAATGCCCCTACTGCTTTCATGGACTTGATGAATAGGGTGTTATGGGCATACCTGGATAGATTTGTAGTCGTCTTTATTGATGACATTTTAGTATACTCAAGAAGTTGGGAAAAGCACACACAACATTTAAGGATCAGGCTACAGACCTTACGGGAGCATAGACTGTACATGAAATTTTCTAAGTGCGTATTTTGGTTGAGTAGTGTTGGTTTTCTAGGACATATTGTATCTAAGGATGGAGTACAAGTAGATCCTAGTAAAGTTGAGGCAATTGAGAGCTGGGCTAGACCCACGATAGTTACAGAAATTAGTAGTTTTCTAAGATTGGCTGGGTATTATCAATGATTTGTAAAAGATTTCTCTAAGGTAGCCTCTCCACTAATGAGGTTAACTCAAAAGGGGGGTAAGATTTGATTGGTCAGAGGCTTGTGAACATGTTTCCAGACATTAAAAGCTTGTTTGACTTATTCACCCATTTTAAGTTTGCCATGTGGATCCAAGGGCTACACTGTTTATTGTGATCCTTCGAGGGTTGGATTAAGGTGTGTATTGATGCAGCATGGTAGAGTCATCGCTTATGCCTCAAGACAACTTAAGAGGCATGAATAGAATTATCCTACACACAATCTGGAGATGGCAGCGATCGTGTTTGCCTTAAAAATATTGAGGCATTATTTGTATGGGGAAACTTATGAAATATATACGGATCACAAAAGTTTAAAGTATATATTTCAACAGCGAGATCTAAAGTTAAGGCAATG
Source organism: Theobroma cacao (assembly GCF_000208745.1). Lineage (NCBI taxonomy): Eukaryota > Viridiplantae > Streptophyta > Magnoliopsida > Malvales > Malvaceae > Theobroma > Theobroma cacao. The sequence continues at coordinate 8,444,329 of NC_030855.1, forward strand.
TAGATGGATGGAATTGTTGAAAGACTATGGTTGTACGATACTCTATCATCTCGACAAAGAGAATGTCGTAGCTGATGCCTTGACTTGAAAGTCAATGGGCTGTATGGCAAACATTGTAGTGGAGAGAAGGTCGTTGTGTAAGAATTACAGGATCTGGGTAATATGGGAGTTAAATTTAAGGTCAGTGGATCAGATGCACTATTGGCACATTTTAGGGTCTAACCAATACTAATAGATCGAATTCGAGATACCCAAGCTAGAGATACATTTGTAATGACTACTTTGGGGAGTATGGGTGAGCATGTTTCTGAGTTTGATTTTGGGTCTAATGGATTGTTGAGACACGGATCTCGAATCTATGTGCCAAATTTGGATTGATGAAGGGATAAAATTCTAGAGGAACCACAGTTTGCTGCTTATGTGGTACATCTGGGAGCCACCGAGATGTATCATGATTTAAGATCCGTATATTGGTGGCAAGGATTTAAGAAGGATGTAGGGGAATATGTTTCGAGATGTTTGTTGTGCCAACAAGTGAAGGCAGAGCATCAAAGACCTTCAAGATTATTACAACCATTACCGATACCCAAATGGAAGTGGGAACATATAGCCATGGACTTCGTAACAGGCTTGCCTAGAGTTAAATGAGGATATGATTCCATACGAGTAATTATAGATCGGTTGACTAAGTCAGCACATTTTCTCCCGACCAAGACAAAGTTTGGGGTGACACAATATGCTTGGATTTACATTAATGAAATTGTTAGATTCCATGGCGTACTGGTGACCATTGTGTCCGACCGGGGACCACAATTTCCTATTCGATTTTGGAGGAGGTTACAAGATGAACTAGGGACCTGACTAGAACTTAGTACAGCATATCACCCTCAAACAGATGGCTAGTCTAAGTGCACAGACCAAACATTGGAAGATATTTTAAGAGCAATCGTGTTGGATTTTCGAGTTTCTTGGAACTTATACTTGCCTTTGGTGGAATTTGCATACAATAACAATTACCAGGCAAGTATCAAGATGGCGCCATTTGAGGCACTGTATGGGTAGAAGTGTAGGTCACCCATTGGATGGTTGGAAGTTGAAAAAAAGAAATTGTTAGGGACGGAGATGGTACAAGCAACAATGGAAGGAGTACAAAAAATTTGAGAACGAATGTTGACAGCTTAAAGTAGACAGAAGTCGTATTATGACAATAGAAGTAGGCCCTCGGAGTTCGAAGTAGGTGACTATGTGTTTCTAAAAGTGTCGCCATGTAAAGGAATACGAAGACTTAGCAAGAAAGGGAAACTCAGTCCTCAATATATTGGCCTGTTAGAAATACTGGAACGTGAAGGTATTGTTGCTTATCGATTGGCATTGCCATCAAATTTTGAAGGGGTTAATCCAATGTTTCATGTATCCGTGCTCAAAAAATATGTTTGAGACCCTTTGCATGTGATACAACATGATACGATACTATTGAAATATGAGTTGAAATACCAAGAGCAGCCTGTAGCTATATTGGACTATAAAGTAAAAAGGCTTTGCTCTAAGGAGATCACCTTAGTGAAAGTATTATGGCGAAACCACTCGGTAGAGGAGGCGACTTGGGAAACAAAAAAGGAAATGCGAACAGAATATCCATATTTATTTGAGGGTTAAGTGCCTTTATGTTGTTATAATTCAAGGACGAATTCATTTTAAGTGGGAAATTCTGTAACATCCCACCCTTAGGATGTTAATCTAATGAAAATTATTTTGCTAATTAAGGTGAATTATGAGTGTTGGAATGTAAGAAGATATATGCAGAATTGAAAGTGGTGACAGGAGAAGTAAAATAATATTTTAATAATATATAATAATACATATAATAGAAGGCAATTTACATTAGTTGAAGTAGGAGAGCCTTTGTACAAATAAACCATTTGCAAGGTTAACTAAATGTAGTAAAGAGAAAACTTGAAACTTTACCGGTGAAAGTGGACTAATGCATAAAACCATGGGTTAATACCCATTAGAAACTTATTTAAACCAACAAATGTGGGTTAGTGGGGAACATATGTGTCCCCCACCATGTGATGATACAAAGAAGTCTGCAAGATGGAGGCATCGAAATGACTAATGCAAAGAGTTTCAAACTTGGGTAATCCCGCCTACCTTAAAGGTACATTAAATGGCTTTCTTTTAGTTTTTTTACCAGCCTTGGTATCAGCTGTCTCCTTTGAACCTAAGTCTTGACAAATTTGGTAAGTGTTAGAGCTTTGTTAAAACCATACATTTGGGTCAAAAACTAAGAGGAAGCAAGAGAGAAATTATTAAGGAGATAGAAGGCGTTAGAAGAATTTCTATTTCCATGGAAACTCGAAGCAAAAAGCCAACACCATGAAAGTTTAAACCACCACGTTTTTGAAGGAGATAAAGCTTTCTAAACTCTATCTTGAAGCTAAAAGCTCATCGTATGGTAAGAGATTTCATGTTTGGGCTGTTTATTTATAAACTCAAGCAGGTAATAATCATTTAATCTTTATGGCATATTTGATATTGAGGGTTGAATGATGCTAAAAGTTTAGTTTTGAAGGGCTAAATCATCAACTACGGTGAGTGCTTGGGCATATCTCTGGGTGATTTATATTAATTGGCCATAGGTTGAGTAGAGAAGCCTTGATAGTATGGATTTGCAATGTGACATTTGAATGCCACTACAAAGTTTGAGAAATAAAATTTTAATTGAACATTGAGTACAATTTCTACTGCCCTTGTGTATTAAGTACTTAATTTTAGAAAAAAAATATTGATGAATGCCAAATATGGGTTGTTAGGGACTGTTGAAGTGGCACGTTGATTGCTGGAAATTCTACCAAAATTGTGGTTGTCAACCAAAGGTAAACTTGTGAAGTTTTGAAGAGAATACTTGAGTTGGAAAAAAAAATTTAGATCAACGAAGCTCGGATAAATTAAAATACACTATCCTGAGGCATTTAACCCATGAAGGCTAGGATGATGATGCTGGTTTGAAAAATGTTGAACTCTATGGTAGAATTAAAACGAAATTAAGCGAAGGCTCAAAGGAGAAATATTGGTGAGAAATCCCACCAATTGAGGTGAACGGGTCCTAAATTTCAAACATATTCCTATAAATATTATATATGTTATATTTGATAGTTGACAAAATTGTGGAAAGCATGAGTTGATAGAAAGTCCTAGGTTGTTTGTGATTGTGACAAGAATTTTAAATCCGTTTTTTTTCTCTATATTATACATAAGTATATATATCTACCTACTTTAAAATACGGGGAAACAAACCTTTGACTAGCTTTCACTTCAAAATCATGCCTTGCAATCTTGTGTGATGTTTAGGCCAATGGCCATTACTTGAATCATTGAATTTAATGGTAAGCTATCGATTTCACTTAGCATTCTAATTTGATGGATAAACCATGCCTTGAAATAACTTATGCATAACATTCAATTTATGGTTATATTGTTTTTGATCTATCATGTTTTGCAAATGCATTAAATTGCAATGATTTTCATTTTAATGTGATTGAGATACGCTAGGGTAGGACTTGTTACCAAACCAAGTTAAGCAATGTTTTTGTGCACAAAGTAGTGATTGTTGATTATCGATATTTGATTGTAATGGGGGACTTGAAGCCCCGATTCATATTGGATGCCGTGGACAATTCCCACAGTAGGTAAAGGGGGACCTGAAGCGCTAATTCATATTAGGTGGCGTGGGCAGTTCCCACAAATAGGTAAAGGGAGACTTGAAGCCCTAATTTATATATGATGGCGTGGGTAGTTCCCATAAGTAAGTGATGATGTCTGAGAGAGTAAGCCTAAGGGTTATACTAAACCTACCCGAGGATGATGCTCACTTGTTGATTTTTATTATACATTACATGGCATTAACACTTGAAATTTATCATTGACTGGCAACTGAAATTTACGTATTCATTGGTGACTAGTTATTGTGCATTTTTATGTTTGAGACTCTTCATTCTACATTTGCCATTAGATTTACTATTGATAGAACATCGAAGTTGAAAGATTTTCTAGTATTCTAAATATAACCGTTTTCATATGAATTTACTTGTGATGCATTATTCTTAAGACTTGCAAGGTATAAAAATCTCTCAGTTTAATGGAGTACGTTTTCAACTATTACTCTTGGATTTATAAATATTCCATCTTTATGTTTATTTCTCCTCCTCGACTGCTCATGGAGCCGATGATCACTGAGTCTATGAGACTCACCCACGTTATTTAATGTGTAGATGAATAGATAATTGGGGACATCGTTGGCGAGGAATCCTTTTGTAGCTGTGTAGATAATGGCATCTCCTAGCTTTCTTCACGTCGCTCCGCTATTTAGTTGTCCAGTAGTTTTAAAGTTGTAATAAATAACGTGCTTAGAACTATTTTGAGACTAAGATCTTTAAATATTGTAAATTAAAAATGTGGAGTTATGCCGTCAAAATGCTTTAAACTATTACTTGGTTATTATTATTTCGATGTGAATTATGGATGAGACAATGATATTGATGATAGACAAATTTAGTTAAAACAGTAATGAAAAATGTGAGGAAAATAAATACAAGTGAAATAAAATGCTTAAAAAGGCTAACCAGGTTGTATAGGTTTATTTATATGACCTGTGTGTCGGTAATGGCAGTGTGAGTGGGTCGTTATAGCCTCTTATTACACTTTTAAGCCCAATTAAACCCTAGGTCAACTTAACAAAGTATAGGTTAAGTTATTAGTATAAATAGGATAATTTGAAGAACATTAGGGTAGACAACTTTTGGGAGATTTAAGAAGCTAGGAGTTGAGATTGAAACTTGGAGATCGAGTAGCAAATATTTGTTTTGTTTTCTTCCTTGGCTTTTTTTTTCTTGTTACTCTCAATGGTTGAATTTTATACAATGTTATTTGTTTTTGCAATCATGAGTAGCTAATTTTCTTTTTCTAGGATTGCAATTGAACTCACATGTAATCTAAATTTTTAATCTCTTTTTTACTTATCTTCAATGGGAATTCAATTGTTTATTCCAATTTATTTTTTATGCTTTTAATTGCTTGGCCACCGATTAAATTGATTTAGGAACCTAAAAAAACTTGGGAAAAGGAGTTTAGTGTAGACTAAAATAATTATAGCATATGATCATATTAATTGATTTGCATATAGAATAGGGATATACCTATAGGCCATATGTAGCTAGATTAGAGCCTGAACTTAATTAATCTGTTTTGATTTCAATTCACATAGGGATATAGTGTTTTGGTTAAAAATAGATATTTTTATAAGATGAGTTGGGAGACCCTTATAAATAATTTAGGACTCTAGGTTAGCAATTCAACCCATTGAAATAAGTTAAGGAAGAGAGGTAAGATTTAGATGAAGTGTGAAGGATATTGTAATCCTAGGTTTATTTGATTATATATTTTCTCAAGTTATTATTATTTTGATTTTTCTTGTTGGTTTAAATTTTAGTTAATTAGTTTTAGTCAATCAATTAATTTTGAGTGTTTGGATAAGATTAATTTGTTCTAATTTTAGTACTTAGTAAAAATTTAGATCAATTCCTTGTGGGATCGATACTCTACTTGATTATATACTATATATTCCATACCTATACTTGCGTAGTAGAATTTTAATTGACACGTTTCTCAATGCAAACATCCAATTATGATCGATTTTAACTAGGAAAAAAAAATATTTTGATTTAAAATCATTTGAAAGATTATAAAACCATTTAAAACGAATAACAATGCTTTCGATGGCATGAGTGACTATAATTGGATTTTCTTGTCAATTAATGGCATCCGTTTCATGTTTCTCAATGCAAACATCCAATTATGATTGATTTTAACCAAAAACAAAAAAGATTTCAATTTAAAATCATTCATAAGATTATAAAACCATTTAAAGAGAGTAACAAGGCTTCCGAATTAATGATTGACTATAAATGAACTTTTCTTATCAATGGATAGTTTTCACTTCGAAGGAATGACTGACTAATTTTAACAAAAAATGAAATAGATTTTGATTTAGAATTACTTATAAGATTATAAAACCATTTACGTCATGTCTAGTTAGGGGAATGGGTAAGCCATTCCTCCTCTATTCCTTAAAAAAAATTTTCCCCTCATTTGGTTTGTTTTTAGAGGAAGGAATAGTCATTCCAAAGGAATGTCTACTCCTGAAAACTTAGCAAAATCTTCGAATAGCTAATACCACCTTCCCGCATAGTATTTGCTATTCCACACCCATGGGAATCAAGTCCAAACATTTTGAATTAAAATGTCTCTACTTACTTTCAAAAATTACAAACTTAAACTTATAAAATTAAAATTTATTAATATTTTCATATTTTAATTATAATATATTTAAATTATAAATAAAACATCAATATTTTTAAACATTAATAATTAAATTATTAAGTGAAAATATTAATTAAAAAATAAAAAAAGCAAATAGAGAAAAAAAACTCTTATTATAATAAAAAGTTTAAGTTTTTAAATATATATTATAAAATATTTTGAATTTAAAAATTAATTAAAAGTATTAATATTTTAATCATAATAATATTTAACTTATAAATAAAGAATTAATATTTTAAAATTTTAATGATTAAATTATAAATAAAATATTAATATCTAAATTACCAATTCTTAATATTTTAAATCAATTAGAAATTCTTAATATTTAAAAAATAAATAAAAATAAATAATCGTAATAACATTTAAATTATAAATAAAATATTAGTATTTTATAATATTTGTTGGTCCCTATAATATGTGTTAGAGGGGGGTGAATAGCATAGTGTAGCTCTTAACAATATTGGAAACTAATTTTCAGAACTTAAGAAAATAAAAACATAGTATAAAATGCACAGCAATTTTGAGTGGTTCGGTCCAAGACCTACATCCACTACCTTGATTGTCCAACCAAGGATTTTCCCACAAATTCACTAAGAACCGGTGAAATTCATAAGCTTTCACTAAGCTTTACAATGGCTTTTACCAGGCTCAGCCACAACCTTTTACACTAGTTTTTCACGAGCTCAACTAAAACCCAAAGTGATTTTCTAAGGCTCAACCACAACCTACAACAATCACACTATCCTAAGCTTGAACAACCCCTTAAAGTGACTATCTCACTCTAAGAATACAAAAGAAGTAGTAAAAGAAGGTACCTATGATCACTGGTTGATCTAAGTGGTACAAAATTGAGTGCTAAATACAAATGCAAAGAGTACGCGTTTAAGTGCAGACAAATGCAATGAAGCTTTTCTGGTTTTTCAACTTTTTATAGCTCAAATCTCTTTCAAGGCTTCTCAAAACTTGTTTCTATTTGTTGGAAGACCTTTTTATACTTAGAGATACAACTCTGATGGCATTTTGACAGTTTATGGGCGTTGGAAATAATTGAGGATCAGTTCTAGCTGTTAATCTGTCTTGTAGTGCTCTGGTTCAAATTACAGACAGAGAGCTCTTAGTTGACTGACTTGGTTGACTAAGTTGGTTCTGTTTCTGGTTGCAGATTCTAGCAGAGAATAGTTAGTCGACTGACTTGGTCGACTAAGTTGATTATGTTTCTCAAACTCTTCAGCCTGCCATTCCTTCAATTTGAAACTTGGTCAACCAATATTCTTCTTTGTTTCATCAATAGGCTTCATCCTTGTTGGATAATTACATCTTGTCATTTTTATTTCTCCTTTTCTTTTGATATACTCTTTGAGGAGTTAAATGATTAATTTCATATATTAATTTTCCTGCACACTCCAGTAAAGATATTAGACACAAATGAATGGAAATGTTTTATTATCATCAAAAACTAATGGAGCCAACAATCTCCCCTTTTTTGATGATCACAAAACATTCCTTGATTGACAGCATAGTGTCCTTTTAGTCTTTTTAGTTCTCTACAGAAAGTGAGGATTGCTCCCTCTAAGTATATGCTCCCCCTAAGTATGTGCATATTTTTGCTTACTTTATTCCATCAAATTTTATTTTTGTCATATAGAAAGTGACATTGTACATATATGCAGCAATATGGAGTGATTTGCAACAAGTATTAGCAGATCATCATTAAACTTTCAACAGTAGGTGTTGACAGATTTTCATAAATGTTCCAGCAGCTGTCAACAGTTTATTGATTTCAGATTTTGTCTACATCATTAATGTTTTAATTGGTATACTATGCACCCCATCTATATCTATTTACAAACAGAAATCATTCATAATGCCATAACAAAAATCATTTATCAGCATCAGTATCAGCATAGCATCAGCAGATTTTGTTCATGACAGTAAAAATATAAAGATAACAAAATATCAGCAGACTTCAATTTGTAGCTGTTAAACAACATAGACATTCCAGCATTCACTTTTCACACACAACTATATAATCAACATAATTAAACTTAAGTGTTCAAGTGCCACCATGACACAAATAGTAGTTAATTAAAAAGTATTTCGAAATTGCCCTTGGATAATTTTGCTTCTTGTATCCTATTTTTCTAAGCTCCTACTCCTGATTTTGCTTCCTTTTCTTTCCTAGGTTCTTGGTTCCTTCACCCTAACATTTTTTTTAATTCTTGCACCCATTCTCTAGTTCCTATACCCATTATACTCCCCCTTTTTGTCAGCATCAAAGGAAGGGGCTTATATTCATCTAATGTGTCAGAGGGTGAGGATTCAGTGTCATAGAAAGGGTTTAGGGGAAAAAGAGAGGGCTCTTAGAAAGGTGATGACTTTCTAGAGGTGCACTTTGATGAGGACTTGTTTGAGAAAGGGATTGGATTTTGAGGAGAAAATGCTAAAATTGGTCTAGATTTCTCTGCCAACTTGGTAGACTTTCTTCTCTTGAGAAAAGCTGTCTTGGTTGCCATAGTCTTCCTGCCTTTGGTTGGTGGTGCTGTAGTGGCTTTGGCTTTTTCTGCTTTTGCCTTTACTCTAGTAGCTGATGCAGGTTTTTTTCCTCTTCCTACATCTTCGCCATCCTTTTGAGTTTCTGTTCTGGTAGTGTCTTTTTTAGCTTGTCCCTCAACCATTTGGTGGAAGACATCCATAATGGAAACTTCCTCTGAATTTAGAGGGGAGGCCTGCTATTTCTCTGTCCTTGAACCAACTACTTTTGTCCCTTGTTCTAAATCATTTTTGCTTTAAGGTTCAGAAGAGGATGTCTTGGCTGTCTGATCAACCACTTGAGGGGAGTCTTCAGTTTGTAGAACAGGACTGGCAGACTTGTAGGTGGAACCTTCAGCTTGAAAGCCAAAACTTTCAACATGAGGAGTAGATTTTTCTGCTGGCTCAGCTGAACCTTCAACACCTTGCTGTGCTGGTGTAGTGTTAGATGTTGCAGAGTTGTTTACAACCACAAGTTTAGATGGAATGCTTTCCTTCTCCTTCAGCTTGTTTTCCAACTCAGTGATTTTCTCTTCAATTTTTTGTAGCTTTTCTCCTTGGTCAGTCAGCTTTCCATCAATCCTCATGAGCAAATTAAAAATTATGTCATTTGAGAATCTGGAAAGGGCTTATTCAGGTTGAGTAGGTAGGCTGTGTTCTTTTCTTGGACCAATCTTGGTGGTCTTAATGAATGTTTCCCCATCGAGTCTATACCCCATTTTAACCAAGCTTCCATAATAAATAGCTTGATCTCTCATTTTTACCAGGTCCATATCATACCTTTTTGCCCATATTCCCTTCTTCTGCACCAGGGATGTAATTACATTCCTATATGGTAGATTAATCTTATCAAGTCTGCAGGCACTTCTCATTTTTTCAATCATAAATCTTTCTAGATTCAGAGGTACCTCGTTGAAGGCATGCTCCATCAGCTAGAGGTCCTGGAGGCTAATGTAGCTAAGGCTTCCACTTCTACCTTGAATGTTGGTTGTTGTAAAATAGTGTAAAATCCTAATCTGAGGACTGATTATCAAACCTGAATTGCTTTTTGAAGAATATTTTTCTTTTCTTCTAGTGATGATCTCCCACAATGAGGATGGATCATATATTTCAGAGAGCTCATACTCTCTTTCTTTGCATTCTATTTCCAGTAGGTTTCCTAAATCTTCAGTAGTCACAATAAATTCTTTTCCATTCAGATAAACATTCAGACCATCTTCATCATAATCATCAGAATCTATTAATTCTTTTCCTTGAAAAGCAATACCAAAATAGAATTCTTTAACCAGACTTGGACAATAAGACCTATTCTTAAAGGTGTTGTAACCTTTTAGTTTCAATTCATCAAAGTACTCAAATAAACTAGTTTGGATTTCAATATTATCCTTAAAACTCTTCCAATCAATAAATTTTCCACAAGAGATTGGTGCATTCTCGATATTCTTGAACCTATATTCATGCAACTTATTCCTAAACTTTGAAGAAGAAGAACTAGTACCATTGTGGAGGGAGGGTTCTGTATCTTTCTTCTTCTTAAGTTTCTGCTTATTTTCTTTTAGTTTCTCAGATATTTCTTTCACTGAACCAGGCATGATTTTCAGTTTCTTTTTTAAACTTTTCGTTCCTGTTCCTTCCTCCATTGGCATTTTCCCTTTCTTCTTCTTTGATATCTCTTCATCTTGAGATGTTTTAGCCATATTGGTTCCAAAAATTTTTGAGGGTTTGAGTCGATTTCAAAGGTAAACAGGAAGATTTAGGTTTTTGTTTTTAGAGCAACGAGTTTCAAGGGAGAGGAAAGAAGAGGTAGTCAGTAGTTATTACCCATAAAAATTGCTCACCTTCCCTTAAGTACTGCCCTACTTTTATTTCTTCATAATTTTAAATTTCCCTCTAAAAATTTGGTTACTTACCTTTGGCAGTATTTCTTCATTCATTTTACACTCAGTAAACCCAAATTTTTACCACATTTTACTCTTCTTTCTCTAAACTCACTGAGTTTTATTTTTTAAAGTTGTCATACCACTCTTAGTTGACTAAAAAATCCTTAGTCGACTGAATACATTCTGTTTTTTATGTAAGAGCCAAAGGTTTTCTTATAATTCCTTCACAGTAATCATCCCTAAATTTCTTCTAATCTCACAGAATCTATCTTTACTGAGAGGTTTGGTAAAAATGTTTGCTAATTGATGTAAAGTATTCACAAATTCTATCTTAATATCATTTTTCACTACATGGTCTCTAATAAAATGGTGTCTAATTTCAATGTGCTTTGTCCTAGAGTGCTGCACAAGGTTTTTTGATATATTAATTGCACTTGTGTTATCACAGTATATTGGTACATTATGCATAATTATTCCATAGTCTTTTAATTGTTGCTTGATCCAAAGGATTTATGCACAGCAACTACCTAATGATACATATTCAGCCTCTATTGTAGATAGTCCCACTGAATTTTGCATCTTGTTGGACCAAGATACAAGCATGCTTCCTAAAAATTGGCATGTTCCGCTAGTGCTTTTCCTATCAGTTTTGCTGCCAGCAAAGTCAGCATCTGAATATCCAACTAAGCTAAGAGTTAAGTCTCTAGAGTACTATATTCCTAGTCCTTGAGTGTCTATGAGGTATCTAAAAATTCTCTTAACAACTGTTAAGTGTGTTTCTTTAGGCTGTGACTAAAATCTAGCACCCAAGCACACACTAAACTGAAAATATGGTCTACTTGCTGTTAAGTAGATAAGAGAACCGATCATACCTCTATAGAGCTTTTGATCTACATCCTTACCTTTTTCGTCTAAGTCGAGTTTGGTGGATGGACTCAATGGAGTGAAAATTGATTTCAGCTTCAGCATATCAAATTTCTTGAGCATATCATGAGTGTATCTTTCTTGGTTAATAAAGATTCCTTCCTCACTTTGTTTGATTTGAAGACCAAGAAAGTACCTCAACTCTCCCATCATGCTCATCTCAAACTCACCCGACATTTCCTTAGCAAAGTTCCTGCATAAAGCCTCATTAGTTGCACCAAATACAATGTCATCCACATATATTTGCACAATAATTAAATCATTTAGCTATCTCTTAATAAACAATGTAGTATCAATGCTGCCTCTATCATACCCTTTCTCAACTAGAAATTTTGAAAGTCTCTCATACCAAGCTCTAGGAGCTTGTTTCAATCCATACAAGGCTTTATGAAGTTTGAAAACATGATCAGATTTTTCAGAGTCTTCAAAACCAGGTGGTTGTTCTACATATACTTCTTCTTGAATTAATCCATTCAAGAATGCACTTTCTACATCCATTTGGAACAATTTAAAATTCATGAAACATGCAAAAGCTAGCTACAACCTTATAGCTTCAATCCTAGCAACAGGAGCAAAGGTTTCATCATAATCAATTCCTTCTTATTGGTTGTATCCTTTTGCTACCAACCTAGCTTTATTTCTAACTACATTTCCTTGCTCATCTACCTTATTTTTAAATACCCATTTTGTACCAACAATAGGGTGATTTGAAGGTCTCGATACCAATGACCATACACAACTTCTTGTGAATTGATCAAGTTCTTCTTACATGGCCATTATCCAATTTTCCTCTTTTTCAGCTTCTTCAAAGTTTTAGGCTCAATTTGAGATATAAAAGCTGAAAACTCACAAGTTTCTCTAGTTGCTTTTCTAGTTTTAACTCCTTGTGAAATGTCACCTATTATTTGGTCTTATGGGTGATCTCTTACAAATCTCCAACTCCTGGGTAGATCATCATGCTGATTTTCTGCTCTTTGCAGATTTTCTAAAGGTAGAGTTTCATTTTCTCTTCTAGGTGATCTCTCTTCATTATTTTTGTTGTTTTCCAAGCTCATTTCCTTCATTTGTTTTTCTAGGACTTCTCCATCATCATTATCACCATGAACTTCTTTTTGTAAAGCATTTGACTCATCTAAAACTACATGAACTGATTCTTCAATGGTTGAGGTCCTTTTGTTAAAAACTCTATAGGCCTTTGAGTTTAATGCATATCCTAAAAATTTTGCTTCATCACTCTTTGCATCAAACTTTCCTAGGGGCTGTTTTCCATTGTTCAACACAAAGCATTTACAGCTAAAACTCCTAAGTTGAGAAATATTTGGTTTCCTACCTTTATAAAGTTCATATAGAGTCTTTGAAATCAAGGGTTTTGTTGAGACTCTATTAAGAATATAAGTTGTTGTATTTATTGCCTCAGCCTAAAGATATTTAGGTAGGTTGTTCTTACATAGCATGGTCCTAGCCATTTCTTTTAAGGTTCGGTTTTTTCTCTCCACAACTCCATTTTGCTAGGGTGTTCTAGGTGCAGAAAAATTGTGATCCAACCCTTTTTCATTACAAAACTTTTGAAACTCATCATTTTCAAATTCTCCTCCATGATCACTCCTTATGCTAACTATAGCTAGTCCTTTTTCATTTTCTACTTTCTTACAATGACTTAAGAATGCTTGTAGAGCATCATTCTTATGAGTAAAAATATACACCCAAGTATGTCTAGAATTGTCATCAACTATTACAAAGCCATAAGATTTTCCTCCTAAGCTAGTTGTGCTTATTGGACCAAAAAGATCAATGTGTAACAATTCAAGAGGTCTAGATGTTGACACTATCTTCTTAGTCTTAAAGGATGTTCTAACTTGTTTTCTTAGTTGGCAAGCATCACATTTCCTATCATTTTCAAATTTTAAATCCGACAGCCTAACCACTAGATTCTTTCTAATCAATTTTGACATAGTATGCAAACTTACATGTCCTAATCTTCTGTGCCATAACCAGCTATCATTTTCATCACTTGCAACAAGACATACTTCACTATTTACTTCAAGATCTTCAAGAAAAATTACATACATGTTCTTCAATCTTTTTCCTATAAATGAGATTTTATTTGTACTCATATCTATCACTTCACACTTAGTTGAATCAAAACATACTCTGAATCCTTTATCACATAGTTGACTAATACTTAGCAAATTATGCTTTAAGCCTTTAACCAACAACACATGACTTATTTAAGTTTGGGAATTCTTACCAACCGTACCTATACCATGGATTCTTCTTTTTGAATAATCTCTAAAGGAACGGTTCCTTCCTTTCTCTTATCCAGCTCAGCAAACAACATTTCATGTCTTGTCATGTGCCGTGAACAGCCACTGACCAAGTACCAAGGCTGTTTCTTCTTGAGTTGAGCTCTTGAACATGTCTCCTTTAAGTCTAGCTCAACCTACAAAACATAATTTTAGCTTTTCTTTATAGGTACCCATACTTTGATGGGTCCTTGAGACTTAGTTGCAACAAAAGATCCCTTAGGAACCCAGATTTTCTTAACTCTCTACACTATTCTTTTCTTAAAACACTCATATGATAAATGACCATGTTTACCACAATTATAACATCTAGGTAATGCTTTAGCTGAATTTTTATTGTGGTATACATCTCTTTTCGAAGATTCATTTTTCAAACATTTAAGAGCTGTGTTTTCATGAAGAATTATTTGCAAAGCTTCAGACTTGTTTTCTAGCTCTTGTTTTAAAACCTCAAAGTCTGTTTTTGAGTGTTCTAACTCAACTTGTAAAATATTTCTTTGCTAAAAAATAGAAGTAAAATTTTGTTTGATTTGTTCCAAATCATTTTCAAGTAATGTAGCCTTTTTCTTCAATGATTTGTATTTTGAAAAAAGTTTTTCAAATTCATCATAAAAGCACTCATACTCATCTTGTAAATCATCATAAGAATTAATGCAGGGGGATGAGGATACCTCTATTTCATCCTTTTGTGCCATTAAACAGATGTTTGCTCTTTTCTTAGATTTTTCATCATCAGTTTCAAAGCTTGATGTGTCACTGTCCGACCATGCAGCTGCCACCATTGCTTTCTTAGATTTCTTGTTTTTCTTAGGAGTTTCATCTTTCATTAATGGACACTCAGACTTGAAGTGACCAGGTTTCTTGCATTCGTAGCATATCATCTCCTCTTTTTTGTTGGAGTCATTTTTGTTCATTATTTTCCATGAAACACCTTGGTCTTTCCTGAAACCTCTTCTAGCTAGCCTTCGGTTTCTTCTGCTCATTAGCTTTCTGAATTTTCTTGCAACCAGAGCCAATTCTTCATCATCATCACAAGAAAGCTCTTCCAACTCTTCTTCAAGGATGCTGGCTTTAAGTGCAATACTCTTTTTCTTTTCATTTACTTCCATTCGGTCTTCTTCTTCTTTTTCCTTAAGCTCCAGCTCATGAGTAAGAAGAGAACCACAAATCTCATCAAGTGTGATGATGTTCAGATCTTTAGCCTCTCCAATGGCAGTCACTTTAGGCTTCCATTTTTTTGGTAGACTCCTAAGCAGTCTCTTAACTAATTCAAGTTTAGGGATAGCCTTGCCTAGCTGACTCAATTTATTTGTGACGTTTGTAAACCTATCAAACATGCTGGTGATGTCTTCGCCAGGATCCATTTTGAACATTTCATAAATATGTGTTAAGAGAGCAATTTTGTACTCCTTTACTTGAGAAGTGTCACGACCCAAATTTCGAGCCATGACCGGCACATAGGCCCAATGGACGTAGTCCACTAAGCCCAAGCAAGCCTATTAATCTGACATGTTCATCATTCCATCATAAATTGCTAGCTCATATTTTATAACTTAGAATCAAAATAATATTGAACATTGCCACCTCATATTGGCATACCAAAGAAGTGTATATACATTGTCTACAACATGTATCCTAATAATTTACATTAAGCTTGTCTATACACAACAAAAGGATACTCGACTTCTAGTGGAGAGACTCTGATGAATGTACAACTACTGTATGCCGAGATACCTACCAAGGGTCGAATATACAAAGACACTTTGACCTAGTTACCAGCTGCCTCGTGATCTGAAAACTTGAAGTTGAAAACAGTAAGTATAAACTCAGTGAGTGAACAAGGAAGGGAGCAAGCATACCATAAGGAATAATTTAATATCATGATGCACTTGTTTTAAAACAATGCAACTTAATTTCATTCATATTAAAAACCCCTCATTAAACCCTTATATGATTAATCACTTGGTAATGAGGAACCCATACATAACAATTAATTTGAAAAATGAAGGCTTCAGTGATACACAAACAAGTCAAATGCGACAACGAATCTTCACTGCAGCAGGAAGGCATTCTCGTTGCAATGACGTTGGGATTTAAGTTATTAGCCGAACGAGGGTTTCTCTCAAAATTTCCTCATTTCAAACTTAGTTAGATAATCCCCAAACATGTTGGAAGTCCATGATCAACTAGGGTATAAATGAAATGGAAAAATATGGCAAAAACCCACAAGATATCAAAATGGACAGAAGGTTTCTCGCTACAGCGAGATTCTTTCTCGCTGCAGCGAAATTCAATTGATGAAACAGAGAGTTTCTCGCTGCAGTGAGAACCAGTTCTGGTGAAGGCCCTCAAACCCAAGAGTTTCTCGTTGTAGCGAGATTCAATCTCGCTGCAGCGAGAAACAAGGCACCAGTAAAAATCCCTCATTTCCCTCAAGCAAAGGCCACACTGTTCACATGACCAATACAACATAAAACTCATATAATTTTCTAAAGTTTAACATGTCAATTTCACATGTATTTCAACCATATACCATATTATGAACTTTCTATAACTCTCACATCAACATATACATACATCATCATCATGTGTGCACTCCCTACTCGCACACTTCATCATCGTCATGTGTGCACTCCCTACTCGCACACTCAATCATCATCATGTGTGCATTCCCTACTCGCACACCTCAACATCATCACCCATCATCATTCATCCATACACAGCACATATCCAAAAGGTATATACATACATACCAACATAATAATAAACACAAGGATTCATCCTTATACACGTTTTCCATTTCACAATATCAAAAACATTTAATCAAGGCTTGTTCCCTAACACACAATTTCAAAGACAAGTTGGATAAAATTATTCACATTCCCCAAAACAAGTTTGAAATGCAAGTCCACTCACCGGTATTTTGTTGAGCCTTTAGCCGACTCTTAATTCCCTAATGGTCCAATTGGAAGGATGGAACTTTGTTGGAACCTACCATTACATTAACATCACCATTATGTTAATTCACATTATAAACTCTAAAAGCTATCTCTTAGCTAGCTTTCAATTGCCATTTTTAAATGGCTATCTATTTCCACTATTCTAGTCACAATAGAGTCAATACATAATCTCAACAATAAACCCACAATTCAATCACTAAACATTATCAACACTTAAAACCCAATGCTAATTTACTACTCACCTTGATAGTTTAGTAACTTTGAATTTCTTTCCAACAATTCTCAAGCTATTATAGGGGTTTTTTTCTCTTTTTCTCTCTCTAAACACCTAATTAGTGGGAGAAAGTATGGAAGTAGGAATTTTCAAGGGTTTTAAAGTGAGAGAGTGAAAGAATACAAGGGTTCTAGTCAAAAGGGCACCAAGGTATGAAAATTAAAACTAGAGAGAGAAAGTTATGAAAGCTTCACATCAAGCTTCCATGGAGAATGGAAGCAACGTGAGATAGGAAGAGAACAAGAAGAAGAAGCTGCTGGAAATTCAAGAAGTTGCTGGAAAGAGAAGATATTTATAGCCCAAACTTATCCACTCCCTTAGAAATTACGAAAATGTCCCTCCACAAATTAGCTTATTCTCCTCCAATCTTTTATGCAATCTTTTTAGTCTTTTAACACTGGGACAAGGTCCATAATGGTCTAGAAATGTTCGGGTTCATGAAAACTTAAAAATTCTAACCCGAGGTGAAAAATAACCATTTTGCTCCTACCATGAAAATCATCAAAAAAAATTTTTCCTTGTCATTTTACCCATATTTTCATCATTCATTTATGCCTCAGGCCTACTTAGGCCATAATATTGTTTAAAACAAACTTTTCTGGGCTTACTAAGAAAATGATAAAATTACCCTTGATTAGGGATATCACGTGTACTTCTATCTACGAGTCTATAAGGGTCAAGGTCTCACAAGAAGTCCCTTCATTGATTATTCTAAGTTTTTTCCACACTTGTTTAGCTGTTGTACAACTTGAGACTTTGTTAAATTCAGTGGGGTTTAATGCACAATGCAATTTGTTGATAGCCTTAACGTTTATTTGAACTTTCTTAGTGTCAGCATCAGTCCATTCAGACCTTGGCTTGGGCATCAACTCATTTGTCACCACATCCACGGTTGAGGGCATAAAGGGTCCATCAGTTATGACATCCCACATTTCATAGTCTATAGCTCTAATGTAAATTGACATTCTAATGCTCCAATAAGGGTAATTAGAACTATCACACAGATGTGGTCTTTTTGGTGATTGTCCCTTAGCCACTACTGATTTTTGGAAAGCATATGGATCCTCCCTAAGGATGTTAAGCCTTAAAAATAGGGAACTAGCTTTGATACCAATTGTTGGTCCCTATAATATGTGCTAGAAGGGGAGTGAATAGCACAATTTGGCTCTTAACAATATTGGAAACTAATTTCCAGAACTTAAGAAAATAAAAACAGAGTATAAAATGCACAGCAATTTAGAATGGTTCAGTCCAAAACCTACATCCATTACCTTGATTGTCCAACCAAGGATTTTCCCACAAATTCACTAAAAATAGGTGAAATTCACAAGCTTTCACCAAGCTTTACAATGGCTTTAACCAGGCTCAGCCATAACCTTTTACACTAGTTTTTCATGGGCTCAACTAAAATCCAAAGTGGTTTTCCAAGGCTCAACCACAACCTACAATAATCAAGCTATCCCAAGCCTGAACAACTCCTTAGAGTGACTCCCTCACTCTAAGAATACAAAAGTAGTAAAAGAATGTACCTATGATCACTGGTTGATCTGAGTGGTACAAGATTGAGTGCTAAATACAAATGCAAGGAGTAGGCGTTTAAGTGCAGACAAATGTAGTGAAGTTTTTCTTGTTTTTCAACTTTCTATAGCTCAAATCTCTTTCAAGGCTTCTCAAAACTTGTTTCCAATTGTTAGAAGACCCTTTTATACTTAGAGATATAACTCTGATGGCAGTTTGGCAGTTTATGGCCGTTGAAAATAGTTAAGGATGAGTTATAACCGTTAATCTGTCTTGTAGTGCTTTGGTTCAAATCGCAGACAGAGAGCTCTTAGTCTACTGACTTGGTCGACTAAGTTGGTTTTGTTTCTGGTTACAGATTCTGGCATAGAGCAGTTAGTCGATTGACTTGGTCGACTAAGTTGATTCTGTTTCTCAAACTCTTCAGCCTGCCATTCCTCTAATTTGAAACTTGGTCAACCAATATTCTCCCTTGTTTGATCAATAGGCTTCCTCCTTGTTAGATAGTTACATCGTGTCATTTTTATTGCTCTTTTTCTTTTGATATACTCTTTGACGAATTAAATTATTAATTTCATATATTAATTTTCTTGCACACTCAAGTAAAGATGTTAGACACAAATGAATGAAAATGTTTTATTATCAGCAAAAACTAATGGAGCCAACAATATTAATTATTAAATTATAAATAAAAGATTAATATTAAATGATCAATTATTATTATTTTGAATAAAAATATAAATTATTAATATTTAAAAGTTAAAATTAAATTAAATTAAATAATCATAATAATGTTTAAATTATACATAAAATATTAATATTTAAAAAATAATTAATTTATAATAAAAGATTCATATTTAAATGATAAATTATTAATATTATAAATAAAATATAAATGATTAATATTTAAAAATAAATAATCATAATAACATTTAATTTAGAAATAAAATATTAGTATTTTATAATGTTAATGATTAGATCATAAACAAAATATTAATATTTAAAAATAAAATAATCATATAGATAATAAAGGGTATTTTTGTCTTTTTATTTTTTATTCCTTTCTTATTCCAAAATTATTGTTACCAGCCAAACACTGCAACAAGTTATAATACTTATTCTTGCCTTATTTCATTAATCGTATCAAACTACGTAATAACTATTCTATTCTATTCCCACATAATAGTTGTTCTATTCCATTCTTATCTATTTTGCAAACCAAACGTGTTATTAAAGCGAGTAACAAGGCTTTTGAAGGATGGCTGACTATAAATGAACTTTTCCTGTCAATGGATGGCATCCGCTTCACGTTTCCCAATGCAAACAACCAATTATAACAAATTTACCCAATAATGTAAAACAATCGATTGAAAATCATTTATAAGTTTATAAAACCATTTAAAGTGAGCAACAAGGCTTCCAAAGGCATGACTGACTATAAGTTGACTTTTCTTCTCAATGGATGGCATCCGCATCACGTTTCTCAATGCCAAAATTCAATTATGATCGATTTTAACCAAAACAAAGAAAATTTTGATTGAAAATAATTTAAAGTTTATAACACCATTTAAAGCAAGTAATAACGCTTTTGAAGGTATGACTGACTATAAATGGACTTTTCTTATCAATGGACGGCATCCGCTTGATGTTGCTTGAAGCAATCATCCAATTTTGCTTTGTTTTAACCAAAAATGAGAAAAATATTTAATTAAAAATTATTTATAAGATTATAAAACCATTTAAAGTGAGTAATTCGACTTTCAAAGGAATGAGTGACTTTACATGGTCCTCTCTTGTCAATGGATGGCATTCACATCACGTTTCCCAATGCAAACATCCAATTATGATCAATTTTAATCAAAAATGAAAAATATTTTGATTAAAAATATTTTAAAGATTATAAAATCATTTAAAGCGAGTAATAAGGCTTTCAATGGCATGAGTGTATATAAATGAAATTTTCTTGTCAATGGATGGCATGTGCTTCACGTTTCTTGATGCAAACATCCAATTATGATTTGTTTTAACTAAAAAAGAAAACAAATTCAACTGATGAAAATCATTTATAATATTATAAAACCATTCAAAGTGAGTAATTAGACTTTCGAATGCATGAGTGACTATAACTGGACTTTTCTTACCAATGGAAGACATTCACTTCATGTTTCCCAATGCAAACATCCAATTATAATCAATTTTAACCAAAAATAAGAAAGATTTCAATTTGAAATCATTTATAAGATTATAAAACAACTTAAAGTGAGCAGCAAGGCTTTCAAAGGCATGACTGATTATAAATGGACTTTTATTGTCAATGGGTTGCATTCGCTTAACGTTTCCCAATGCAAACATCCAATTATGATTGATGTTAACCAAAAATGAAAAAGATTTTGATTTAAAATGATTTATAAGTTTACAAAACCAGTTGAAACTGGTAATAAGGTTTTCAAAGGCATGACTGACTATAAATGGATATTTTCTTGTCAATGTACGACATCTGCTTCATGTTTCTTGATGTAAACATCCAATTATGATCTGTTTTAACCAAAAATGACAAAAATATTTGATTGAAAATCATTTGTAAGATTACAAAACCATTTAAAGTAAGTAATTCGGCTTTCAAAAACATGAATGTTTAAATGGACTTGTCAATGATGGCTTCAATTCATGTTTCCCAATGCAAGCATCCAATTATGATTGATTTGAACCAAAAAAGAAAAATATTTCAATTTAAAATAATTTATAAGATTTTAAAAACATTTAAAGCGAGTAACAAGGGTTTCGATAACATGACTGACTATAAATTAACTTTTCTTGATAGTGGATGGTAGCCGCTTCTTGTTTCCTAATGCAAACATTCAATTATGATTGCTTTTAACTAAAAATAAAAAATATTTTGATTTGAAATCATTTATAAGATTATAAAACCATTTAAAGCGAGTAACAAGGCATTCGAAGGCATGACTAACTATAAATGGACTTTTCTCGGCAATGGATGACATCCAATTCACGTTTCCTAATGCAAACATCCAATTTTAATATGTTTGAACCAAAAATGATAAAATATTTGATTGAAAATCATTTATAAGTTTATGAAACCATTTAAAATGAGTAATAAGGCTTTCGAAGGCATGAGTCACTTTCAATGAACTTTTCTTGTCTATTGATCGCTTTCCAATACAAACATCCAATTATGATCAATTTTAACCAAAAATGAAAAAGATTTTGATTTAAATCATTTATATGATTATAAAACCATTTAAAGCAAGTAACAAGGCTTTCGATGGCATGACAAACTATAAATGGACTTTTGTTGTTGATGGATGGCATCCACCTCATGTTTCCCGATGCAAACATTCAATTATAATTGATTTTAACAAAAAATGAGAAAGATTTTTGTTTAAAATCATTTAAAGCGAGTAACAAGGCTTTCAATGGCATAGGTGACTATAGATAGACTTTTTTTCTCAATGGATAGTATTTACGTCATGTTTTCTAATGCAAACATCTAATTATGATAGATTTTAACTAAAAAAAATATTTTGATTTAAAATCATTGATAAGATTATAATGTTGGCTCCATTAGTTTTTGATGATAATAAAACATTCCCATTCATTTGTGTATAATATTTCTACTTGAGTGTGTAGGACAAAAATTGTATGAAAATAATTAATCAATCATTCAAATGCACATATCAAAGAGCATAAGAATAAGGAAGTCACAATTGATCAACAAGACAGAAGCCCTTTAGTCAATTAATGAAGAGTTAGTCAGTTAAGATTTAAATAAGAAGTTGGCAGGCTGAAGAGTATTGAGAAACAGAACCAACTTAGTTGATCAAGAAATCAGTTAGTCGACTAAGTGCACACTGTCAAAAACTAAGTGCACATAGCCGCTTAATCGCGATATCGATTAAATTTGACCGATCACCCAATTAATTGGCGATTGTGTCCAAATCACCTCCAAATTAATCCATTTCTCCTCTAATACCTTAATTGACCACATACCATTTAAATAAAGCCAAATTCAGCATTAGAACCCTCACAGTTCCTTATAGAAAAATTCAGTCATTTGGTGCACTAGCACCGAATTTTTTTTCTACATAACCGTTTCACCTTAGTTCATCATTTTCCAAGCCATTTTCCTTGAAATAAAAACAATCCTCCATTGATATTCAGCCCTCATGGTTCGACCAACAAGGAACCCTAGAGAAATTGAATATTTCTTTTGTGTTTTTGTTCATAACCATGCTTAACTATCCCTAAACATTAACATAGTCTAAAATCATATTATTCCAACAACAATTCCTCTTCCACACCCAGTTTTCAGAATTGAATTCATCATGATAACTCAATATTCAACCATGGAAATCAAGAACAAAAGCTTGGGTAAGCTAGGTATAAAGGAGAATTAAAGAAATTCTAACTTACCTAGCTTGTTTCCTTGATTTCTTCACTTTTTCTTTGAATTTCCAGCTAGGTTTTCTTGTTTTTGCCTTTGTTCTTGTTGCTGGTTGCCTAGGCCAAATATGGTGAGAGAATTGGGGATTTAATGGGCTTATTTCTATAGAAAATATAAAATAATCAAGCATGCCACTTGTCACATGCTTATTGCCCCAATTTTTTTTAACTTTTTTGACTTTTTCTTCTTAATTTTCCACCACAAATATTCTGGTATTTATCCAATCCTACCACAATTAAAATCCCTTGGTCTTGACAAGTGCTGGGGTGAAAAATTTATCGATTTGCCCCCGGAGAGGAAAATTTACGATTTTACCCCTATACTCCGAAATGTACCGGAATCACATTATTTCTACTTTTCAACCTCAAATAACATTAATATTGATCAATATTAACCAAATGGGATAAAAATCGTTTTATAAAAATTTTCGTTTAGTCCTCTAGTGGCAAAATTACCATTCTACCCTTGTGCTCCAAAAATATCGGGAATCACAATTTTTCACTACTAAACATCATTTTATACTCCAATAATCATAATTATATTTCATATAGTTATTCTTGGTCAAATGTGATCAAATCTTGGCTAAAAATCTCCATTTTATCATCAAATGGTAAAATGATCGTTTCGTCCCTAATCGGTCAATTTTCCTAATGGACTCTAAACTGGACCTTGAACTCCAAATCACTATTCTAAGCCATTCTGTGCATTTTAGAATTTTCAAATTCCTCTTAGAATTTCTATTTGAACTAGTTCAAGGCTCGATTGAATTTAGTTGTATCACTCGGTACAATACCGTCTTTTAATCGAGCTTGACAAGGTCTCACAAAAATCATTTATAAAATTCTAAAACATTTAAAGTGAGTGACAAGGTTTCGATAGGATGAGTGACTATAAACGGACTTTTCTTCTTCATGGATTGCATCCGCTTTATGTTTCCAGATACAAACATCCAGTTACCATCGATTTTAACCAAAACTTAAAAATATTTTGATTTAAAATCATTGATAAGTTTATAAAACCATTTAATACTCGTAACAAGGCTTTCAAAGCCATGAGTTACTATAAATTGACTTTCTTGTCAATGGATGGCTTTGACTTCACGTTTCTCCACGCAAACATCCAAGTATGATCTATTTTAACTAGAAATGAAAAACATTTTGAGACAAAATCATTTATAAGAATATAAAACAATTTAAAAGTAAGTAACAAGGTTTTCGAAGCCACGAGTTACTATAAATGGACTTCCTTTGTCAATGGATGGCTTGCACTTCACGTTTTTCAATGCAAACATCCAATTATGATATGTTTTAACCAGAAATAAAAAAAATTTAATTTGAAATCATTTATATGATTATTAAACCATTGAAAATGAGTAACAAGACTTTCAAAGGTATAAGTGACTATAAATAGACTTTTTTTGTCAATGGATAGCATCCGTTTCATGTTTCCCAATGCAAACATCCAATTATGATCGATTTTAACCAAAAATGAAAAAGATTTTGATTTAAAATCATTTATAAGATTATAAAACCATTTAAAACGAATAACAAAGCTTTCGAAGGCATGATTGACTATAAATGGACATTTTCTTGTCAATGGATGGCATCCGTTTCGCATTTCCAGATGCAAACATCAAATTATGATCTGTTTTAACCAAAAAAGAAACAAATTTGATTGAAAATCATTTATAAGATTATAAAACCATTTGATACAATTTGTTAGGCTTTTGAAGGCATTAATGACTATAAATGAACTTTTGTTGTCAATGGATGGCACTCATTCCATGTTTCCTAATGCAAACATCCAATTATGATCAATTTTAACTAAAAACAAAAAGTTTCAATTTGAAGGAATTTATAAGATTATAAAACCATTTAAAGCAAGTAATAAGGCTTTTAATGGCATGAGTGACTATAAATGGACTTTCTTGTCAACGAATGGTATTCACTTCATGTTTCTTAATGCAAACATCCAATTATGAGGGATTTTGACCAAAAAGGAAAAATATTTTGGTTTAAAATCATTTATAAGATTATAAAACTATTTAAAGCAAGTAATAAGGCTTTTGATGGGATAAATAGCCATAAATGGACTTTCCTTTTGAATGGATAGCTTCCACTTCTATTTTCCTACTACAAACATCCAATATTGTTCTATTTTAAACAAAAATGAAAAAAATTAAATTGAAAATCATTTATAGGATTATAAAACCATTTAAAGCAAGTAATTAGGCTTTTGAAGGTATAAGTAAATATAAATGGACTTTTCTTGTTGATGGATGGTTTTTGCTTCATGTTTCTTGATCCAAACATCCAATTATGATTTGTTTTAGCCAAAAATGAAAATATTTCGATTAAAAATCATTTATAAAATTATTAAACAACTTAAAGCGAGTAATAAGGCTTTCAAAGGCATAAATGACTATAAATTGACTTTTCTTGTTAATGGATGGCATTCACCTCATGTTTCCCAATGCAAACATCCAAATATGGTCGATTTTGACCAAAAATGAAAGGGATTTGAATTTAAAATCATTTATAAGACTGTAAAACCATTTAAAGCCAGTAACAAGGCTTCGATGGCATGAGTGACTATCAATGAACTTTTCTTGACAATGGATGGCATTGGCTTCATGTTTCCCATTACAAACATCCAATTATGAGGGATTTTAACCAAAAATGCAAAAGATTTTGGTTTAAAATTATCTATAAGATTATAAAACCGTTTAAAGCAAATAACAAGCCTTTCGATGGGATGAGTAACTATATGATTTGTTTAAGCCAAAAACTAAAAAAATTAATTTCAAATCATTTATAAGCTTATAAAACCACTTAAAGCGAGTAGCAAGGCTTTCGAATCCATGAGTGATTATAATATGGACTTTTCTTGTCAATGGGTCACATTCGCTTAACGTTTCCAATGCAAACATCCAATTAAGATCGATTTTAACCAAAATTTCGATTTAAAATCATTTAAAGTGAGTAACAAAGCTATCAATGGCATAAGCGACTACAAATGGACATGTGAATGGATGGCATCTTATTAAACCTCGACCTCCATAGACATATAACTAGAAGTAGACGTGATAACATAGACCAGGGGTAATTTCATCATTTCCCTTAGTAAGCTCCTAGAAGTGGGTTTTCTAATATTATTAAGGCCTAAGTAGGCCTATGGAATACATGAAAGATGTATATAATAATAAAATAAAAAAAGAAATAGAAATAATGATGTTTCCATAATAAGGGTAAAATGGTCATTTTGAACCTCAGGTCTAAATTTCTAAGTTTTCATGAACTTGGGTGCCCCTAATCTATTATGGACCTTTTTTTAGTGTCAAAAGAGTGAAAGACTACACAAAATAAAAGAGGAAGACAAAATCACCTTGTTAAGGGCATTTTTGTAACTTACATGAGATTTGGATTAACTTTAGATATAAATATCTAAAGTTCTAACACCTTCTTTATCTTTCTGTCACTTCTTCTCTCCTTTTTGCAGAATTCTTCATCTTCCATGGGAAGACACCTTGAATCCTTCAAACTTTCTCATAGAAAGTCCAAATTTCATGTTTTTGCCCATTTTTTCCATAGGGTTTTTCATGATCTTTCACTTTTCCACCTTAAAAACCCTCAAAAAGTCTTTTTCTTACATTTTCTCTCACTAGTTGAAAGTTTTAGAGTGAGAAAGACTCTTTTAAAGTAGCTTGAAAGCTCTTAAAAGAGTTTTCCCCTCTTTAATCCTTATCAAGGAATTCAAGTACAAGCCCACCAAGGTGAGTAATGAATTAGGTGTGAGACCTCGACCTTCACAGACATGTGGCGGAGGTAGACCCTATGGTGTGGGGTAGGGGTAGTTTGGTCATTTTCCTGACAAGCTCCTAAAAATAGGTTTTCTAATATTCTTAAGGCCTAATTAGGCCTAAAACATAAATGAATGATGAAACTAAGGATAAAATGACGAAGGAAATAGAAATAATGATGATTTTCAAGGTAGGGGCAAAATTGTCATTTTTCATCTTGAGTCGAAATTTTTAAGTTTTCATGAATCCGAGTATTTCTAGACTATTATGACTTTATCTCAGTGTCAAAAAAGTAAAAAGATTGCATAAAGGATTGGAGGAAGACAAAGCCAACTTGTTAAGGGCATTTTCGTAATTTAGGTGAAGTTTGGATAAGCTTAGGCTATAAATATCTCATTTCTCCAGTAGCTTCTTGTTCTTCTTCCTCCCATATCACGTTTCTTCATCTTCCATGGAAGCCTCCCTCAAAGCTTCCATAACTTTCTCTCTCTAACTTCAATTTTCATACTTTTGAGCACTTTTTCATAGAACCTTTTGTTTTCTTTTACTCTCCCACCTTAAAACCCTCAAAAGTCTTTGTTCAGCAGTTTCTCTAACTAGTTGAAAGTTTAAGAGAGAGAGAGAGAGAGACTTTTCATGATAGGTTGAGAAGGAATTCAACTACAAATCCACCAAGGTGAGTAATGAATGAGGATTGATTTTAGGTTGTTGATAATGGCTAGTAATTGGAGTTGTGAGTTGTTTTATTATTGAGGTTTGTTTATTTATTTCTAGAGTTCTAGAGTAAAGACAATAGATGGCCATTTAATAGTAGTTGGAAGCTAGTTAGGGATGACTAGTAGAACTTGATTTAAGAAATAGCTTTTAGAATTGTATTTATGCAAATTGGGTTGGTTGTGATGTTGGAGTGTAATAGGTTCCAACAGGACCTCACATCTTCATTTGGAGCTATAGTCAAAGTTGGAGTTGAGTAAAGATTCAACAAATACCGGTGAGTGAACTTGCATTTCAAAAAAAAAATTTTGGGGAGTGTCCACATGTTAAAATAAATCATTTGAAAGTTTCATTTGTTTTTGCTTCAAAAATATACTTGGGGAACAAGCCTTTGATGAAATGTTTCTATCTTGTGAAATGTGCAATATGAATAGTTCATGCGTTATCACATTATATTGATATGTGTATTATGCATTGGATGCTCCTTTATGTGATAATGATTACCCAACTATGTCCAATGTGGGAGTGCACATGAGCTGATGATGACTCGACTATGTGCGACTAGGGAGTGCACATAAGCCGATGATGACCCGGCTATGTGCGAGTAGGGAGTGCACATGATAATGAATAAAGTGGGGTGGTGTACGTGTTTCTATATGTTTATATATGTATATGTGATAGAAAGTTTATGATTATAATGTGATTGAAATGAATAATGAGAAACTTGATTATTGTCAGTGTGCTCACCTTCATGTGCGATATGGTAGGAATAGATTTTGTGGCATGTGAAAATCCCTTAATTGTCATCTACCCTGAATCTCGCTGCAGCAAGAAACTCTTGGGTGGTGGGGGTAAAAACTAGCCCTGTTTCTCGCTGCAGTGAAAAAGAATTCTCACTGCAACGAGGAATTTCGCTACAACGAAAATGGATTCTCGCTACAGCGAGAAACTCTCGGGTTGTCCCAAATTTCTAGTGTAGTACTTCCACTTTGACAACAATTTTGACCACCTTCTGATTAGAACTGGGCAAAGTGATAAACATAAAAGTTTTATCCCAACCTCTTATCTTTCTAATGGTCCAAAAATTATGCCAATTGGACTTTTGTAGTGGGAGATATGCTCAAAAAACTGAAACATATGAAAATCGAGAATGTTTCTCGCTGCAGCGAGGAACTTGCTGTCATGCTTGCTACCTTGCTTGATTTTGACATATTTTTCACCCATTTAACTTCAGGGATTGATCATGGGTTTTTACAACACTATGAGGTTATTAATCAAAGTTTTGAAATGAGGAGTTTTTAGTAAGAAATTAAGTCAATTGCATTGTTTTTGAAACAAGTGCATCATGATTTCCAAGTTCTCCTTATCAATTGCTTGTTCCCTTCTTATGTTCACTCGCTGAGTTTTATACTCACGTTTTTAAACTTCATGTTTTCAGATTTGGAGGCAGTTGGGACCTAGATTGAGTGTCCACGTATGCTCGTCTTCTTGGTAGGTACTATGGCATCTCAGTAGCGGTACCTTTGCTTAAAGTCATTTCGTTGATGATTCAGAGTCTTTTGTTTGTGTACACGTATATGTAATGTAAACTACTCAGAGTCATGTTATAAATGAAGTATGTATATGTTGGATTGATGATGATGCCCTTATGAGACGGAAATGAATGATAGTACTTTGAGATAATACAAATATGAATAATCGGTTGCTATAAAATATTACTGAAACATTCATCATTGAGAATTACAACACATGGTTTTAAAGATGATGGATGGAATGAGGAACAAGATCTCAATAAGAGGCTTGCTTGGGCCTAATGGGCTATGCCCACTGAGCCCATGCGTCGGTCATAGCCTGAAATTTGGGCTGTGACATTAAGGTTAATTTTTAAGTTGTTGATGAAGGTCAATGATTAGATTTGTGGGCTATTCTAGTGTTGAGGGTTGTTTATTTATTTCTATTGTGACCAGAATAGTACAAATAAATGGCTAGTCAAATAGCAACTGGAAACTAGTTAAGAATAACTAGTAAAGTTTGAATTAGGAAATAGCTTTTGGAATAACATTTATGTAAATTCAGTTGGTTGTGATGCTATTGTGTGTGATAAGTTCCAACGAGGCCCCACACCTCCACAATAAGCATTAGTTGAAGTTGGAGTTGATCCACAAGCATTAATAAAGACATGTGAGTGAAATTGCATTAAAAAGTTTTGGGATGAATGCATATATGTTTGATTTAATCATTTGAAATATTTTATTCGCCTCTTCTAAAAAAAATTGCATGGGAACAAGCTCTTGATGAAACGTTGTATGTTGTGAATGTGTAATATGATGAATCCTTGTGCTCCTATATTACGTTGATATATATGTGTCGTGTATTGATAGTTAATATTGTGTGATAATTATAACTGCGCATGTGTGCTGTGGGAATGTAGATGCCGGTGATGATGGGGTGCGGGAGTGTCAATGATGATATTGCCTATGTGCAATATGGGGGTGCACACGATGACTCCGGCTATGAGCGATGTGGGAGTGCACGTGAGTAGGGTGAGGTGGTGGTGGTTTACATGTTTATATATATATTTGCTATATAGAGAGGTTTGGAATTAATATGTGATTGCATTGACTGTTGAAACTTGATTATTGTCAAATGTGTTTATCTAATTTTCGTTGCAACATGATTAGATTTTTACAACAGTGAAAATTCCCCTAATTTCATCTGCCCAAAAGCATTTTCGCTGCAGCGAGAAACTCTCAGGTTGATGGCCTTAACCCTTGCTCTGGATTTTCCTGCAGTAAGAAACTTTCGGGTGGTTGTTCTTTTTGCCCCAAATTTCACTACAGCGAAATTTCATTCTTGTCACGACCCAATACTCCCCTCGAGCCAGTGACAATCGTCGTGACGTCCCGATGGATATTCGTTACCTGGAGTGCCAACCGGAACGCCGCAAGGCTTTAGTACCATTTTTCTCATCTCCCCTGTGAGTAATCATCGCCAAACCTCGTTTTTAAAGAATTTTAAGCTTTTTCCCCTTCAAAATCTTGAAAAAATAATTTTCACCTCACAGGGGCGTTTTCATCATTTTTCTTCAAAATTTTTCATCCTGACTAAAACTGTGGTAGATGAGTGGAAAACACATATTTCATGATTTTAAATAAATTTGGGTGTCTAAAACATTTATTAAAAATGATATTGCAACTATTTGAATAAAATAAAAATATTCTAATTTCTTGTAAAACAATATTTATAGAGTCATCGGTAAATAATTTTTGTAATGTAAAAGCTAAATAAATTCATACGTATTATAATGCAGATAACTGAGATATGAAATTTACTTTATAGTGACTCGTGGGTCCACAAGGAACAAAAGTGCACAAAGGCAGTAAACCTACAATTTTTGGAGTATTAAAGCCGACTATAGTCCTTGATGATATCTGTTATCCACTGGCTACCTCGATCCTGAAATGGCTCAAAAGGAGGGTGGTGAGATTATAAAATCCCAGTGAGTAAACAGATACCATCTAAACCATCTAAAGTCGAGTAAATAGAGACAATTAAAATAAGTCATCATATTGTAATTTCATTACCTTTCAACTCATTTCAACCAAATAAAATCAATTCATATAAATCAAGTAATCAACATGGCTTATGAATTTCTGAAAAACTTGGCTCGTGCCAAAAAAATCATTCTCATACTCAGTTATCAGGGATACCTTGGCCGAGGACTATCCAAAATCGAGTCCGCCAAGGCTATTAAAAAGTTATGTACACATAAATCGTGTTTTTATTTTGAAAACATAGCCGTTCCTTGGCGTTGGCTGAGTTCCCCCTCACGTGGTGGTTTGGCATGAAGTGAACTCTAAAAGTTATACCTCGAGAGTTATCGTACTCGCTTCTCCAACCGGGGTAAAATATAATGGGATTTCGTGCCTCTTTAATAGTTTGGTTCACAGAAAACCCGCCCCTTGCAGCAAGTTAAACCCACCATACAATAAAATTTGTAATAGCATGACATGGCAATTATTTTATTTTACAGCCTTTCAAGGCAAATCAACAATTCATACATTTTCAACACATTCGCCAATTCAACCATTCATACCAATATTATCATAAGCCAATCAATTATAAACATAAATTCACAATACATCAAATGGTCTCCAATTACTCTATTTTCAAAGCCATCATTCAATTTCAACACAATTTATAAAATCATTCCGTTTAAACACATTTTGTTTAAAAACATAAAGATTTACCATTTAAACTCATTTTCCATAAAATCACAAAATCGGATAAAAATCACTTTAGATAATTAAGATGATAGTAAGGTTACTCATTGTACTAGGACTTCGATATACTCTTATTCTCGATCTTCGGGCACAATCTCTTTACCCTTGTTAGAGGGCTCATGTGAGGCCTCAACCTCTATAGGCTTGTAACTAAGCATAGATGTAATAATATGAGCTAGAGGTAGTTTCGTCATTTTCTCTAATAAGCTCCCAGAAGAAAGTTTTATGATATGTTAAGGTCTAAATAGGTATAAGACTACATAAATGATGTGTACTGATGAAAACATGAAGAAAACTAGAAGTTTCAACAATTTTCATAACAGAGGCAAAATGGTCATTTTTCACCTCGAGTTAAAATTTTAAGTTTTTATGAACCCGAGTATGTTTAGACCATTATGGACCTTGTCCCAATGTCAAAAGAGCAAAAGATTACACAAAGGGTTGCATGAGAACAAGCTAACTAGTCAAGGGCATTTTCATAATTTTAAGGGAATGGATAAGATTGGCTATAAATATCTTTCTTCCAGCAGCTTATTCTACCATTTTCTAGCAACTTGTCTTCTTCTTCTTCTTCTCTCTCATGTTTCTTCAAAACTCCATGGAAGCTTGATATGGAGCTTGCATAATTTTCTCTCTCTAGCTCTAGTTTTCATACCTTTGAGCCCTTTTGACTAGAACTCTAGTATTCTTTCACTCTCTCACTTCACAACCCTTGATAAAGCTTATTTCCAAACTTTCTCTCACTAGTTGGGCGTTCTACAGAGAGAAAGAGAGAATTACCCCATTGATTTGGAAGCTATTGGAAGAGAATTCAACTACAAAGGAACCCTAGGGTGAGTGATGAACCAAGCTTGATTTTTAGCTGTGAATAATAACTAGTAATTTATTTTAAGAGTTGTTTTATTGTTGAGTATGTTCATTACTTTTTTAGTGATTAAGATAGTGAACATAGATAGCCATTTAATGTGGCAATTGAAAGCTAGCTAAGAGATAGCTTTAGGGTTCATAGTGTATGAATTAACCTATTGTTTATGCTAATGTGATCCTAGGTTCTAATGAAGTCCCATCCTTCCAATTAGATCATTAGGGGAATTAGAGTCAACTAAAGGCTCAATAATAAATAGGTGAGTGGACTGCTTTCAAAACTTGTTTTTGCGATATAATGTATTTGCCAAACATTTGAATGAATTGTCAAGCATTTCACGAAAACAAGTGCCTTGGGAACAAGCTTTTGATAGATTGTCTCCATATTGTGACATGTGACTATTATTGATTCATGCACTACCACATTGTGTTAATATATATGTATGTGAATACATTGTTGTGTAATGATATTGATTTGGTTATGTGCGAGTAGGGAGTGCACATAAGCCGATGATGACCTGGTTATGTGCGAGTAGGGAGTGCGCATAACCCGGTGATGACCTAGCCATGTGCGAGTAGGGAGTGCGCATGAGCTAGTAATGATGATGATGGGATGGTGTGCATGATGATGATGGGTATACGTATACATATATACATATGTAAATATGTGTGATATAGGAAATTAAAGAGTAATGGTATATGGTTGTAATGCATGTGAAACTTGACATATTAAACTATGGAAAATTGTTATGCGTTTCATGTTGGTTTAGACATTTCAATAGGGTGGTTTTTCTTTGGGAAGAAGGGTAAATTTTTCATTGGTGCCTTGTTTCTCGTTGTAGCGAGAATCATTTTTGCTGCAGCAAGAAACTCTCAAGTTTGGAGGGGTAGACTGGCTGAAAACTCGCTGCAGCGAGAATGCATTTTCACTGTAGCGAGAGTGATATTGTAGCTTCTCGCTGCAGTAAGAAACTTTCTGTTTATGGGTTGCAATTTCGTTGCAACGAGATTCAATCTCGCTACAGCGAAAAACTTTCTATTTTGTCTCTTATCTTGTCCAATTGCTGCCCTATTTTTCACTTCTTTGCTACCATATCTGAGCATGGACTTCCAACATTAAGGACTAAATGAGTTAAGTTTAAAATGAGGAGGTCTACTGAGAAACCCTCGGCTAGTTGAGAAACCCTCGTTCGACTAATAACTAAATCCCAACGTCGCTGCAGCGAAGATTCGTTGTCGTATTTCACTTGCTTCCGTATCATTGAAGCTTTCATTCTTCAAATGGTTCGTTATGTATGGGTTCATGATTTCCAAATGATTAATCATTTAAGGGCTTGATGAGGGGTTTTTAATATGAATGGAACTAAATTACATTGTTTTGAAACAAGTGCATCATGATTTTAAATTCTCCCTAATTGTTGCTTGTTCCCTTCCTTGCTCACTCACTGGGTTTATACTCACCATTTTCAAAGTCATGTTTTCATATCACGAGGCAGCCAGTAACTAGGACGAGGTGTCCTTGTAGACTTTTGTCCATCGTTTGGTAGGTGTCTCAGCATTCAGTAGCTATACATTCATCCGAGTCCCTTCGCTGGAAGTCGAGTATTTTGTTGTGTATAGACGAACCTAATGTAAATTGTTAAGATATATGTTGTAGACAATGTATATACACTTGTTTGGTATGCCAGTATGAGATGGCAATGTGTAGTAATATTTTGATTCTAAGTTATGAAATGTGACTTAGCAGTTTATGATGGAATGATAAACATGTAAGATTAATAAGCTTGCTTGGGCTTAGTGGATTACGTCCATTGGGCCTATGCGTCGGTCATGGCCCTAAAATTGGGTCGTGACAGCTCACCACCTATACATCATACGTGACATGAATTTCAATAAATTGTGTCAATTTATCATAAACTATTTTAGGCTCTATAAATCTATATGAATGCACGAAATGTGATGCAAAATGTCCAAATAGCCGTTTAAATATGGTATTCGACCTAATTCGCACTATTCTCGGTGTAAATGGGCTAAAACCTCCAATTTAACTCCAAATTGATTTCTTTCACTTTCTACAGTCCAATTATACTTAAAATACCTCAATGACTGTGAATATGATTCAATTTATCAGTCCGAACCATAAATCGCACGTGTCTATACATTAGGTAAAAATTCAAATTTCATGCCAAAATTTCCCATTAAATTTCTAGCCTCACCAATCATTAAATACCACCAAAATATCACGAAATATCATCAATTTTAGCCTCAATATCCTCCCTAGAAAATTCGGCCTCTTGTGGGTTTTTGAAGAACAAAGTGATTCCTTGCTAGATTTTCATACTTTCTATTACCAAACAACTAAAAACACTTAATTAGCTTGAAATCTAGCAAAATCAATGTTCAAAACCTCTTCTCTCAAATTCAGCTAGCATGGGTTCATCATGCAAACTTGAGTTCTAAGCATGAAAAACAAAAAAGAAACCATGGGTAGTGTAAATCACAAGATAAAATCACAAAATTTTACCTTTATTAGCTTAATCCCTTGAAATCCCACACTTTTTCTTCAATTTTCCCACCTAGGGTTTGTGTTCTTTCCTTTCCTCTTCACTTCACTCTTTGGCTGGCCATATGGGTGAGACTAAGAGAGTTTTAAATAGATTTTAGAAGGAAATTGTAGAATAATCCAAGCTTGACACATGGCATGTTTCATTGGTCCATGTGCAATACTTATCCATTAAGCAATCTTTCTCCACCAGATAAAATGTTTCAATTATCCACAATGTAAAATGTTAATGGTTGAAATCCATGGGCATGACAAGTGTTAGGTGGCGTAAAATTCCAAAATTGTAACTTTGCCCCCGTAAACTCGTAAAATTACCGTTTTGCCCCTAAGGCTCCAAAAATGTCAGAATTTAAATTTTTCACCTCTCAAACTCAAATCATACTCCAATGAGTCAAATGTGATCAAAATCTTTTCTAAAAATTCCCATTTTGTCCACAGGTGACAAGATTACCATTTTACCCTTAGAACATGAAAATTCTAAATTGACTCCAATTCAGCCCTCGAACTCCAAATCATCATTTTAAGTCATTCTAGGGTTTTAAAATTCTCAATTTTATCTTAAGATCTCTATTTAGACTAGTTCGAGGCTTAATTCAACTTAATAGTACCATTTGGTATAATATCGACTTTTGACGATATTTCGGGGCTTTCCAAGTATGCAAGCATATTGTCAATCACATGAAGGACATGGAAAGAACTTTATAAGGTCAGGCTTGACATCACTATCCCCCTTAAAATAAAATTTGACCTCAAAATTTCATTTACTGAACTCAGAGAAAAGACAGGGTATTGTCTTCTTATCTGATGTTCAACATCCCATGTCATCTCTTCCATTCGAGCATTCATCCACAATACTTTAACCATTGGGATGCTTTTATTCTTTCCTGTTCGTATCCTCGTATTTATGTTTACCTCACATTTATGTAGCTTCAATCTTCTTAATCATATTAGTCCATTATGTACGGCTTAACCGCGCTATAGATTACATTTCCTTGATACCATTTCCTTAACTATCTCCCAAAGTCTCTTATGTCCATGCAACTGAGCCTTTAATGGGATTTCTTATCGTTATGCTACCTTTATCACTTGTCAACAATCAATAATTCCCACTTTAGAATACGCTTTCCATATTACAATTGCTTCCAAATCAAATTTTGTCCTAAAGGGGTGTGCACTACAATTCCTATTCAAGCATTTCATAATACATAAGGATCAAACGCTCTTTATTTATCCATATATATATTTTACATCACAGATAATTCAAATTTGATAACCATTACTAACCATATTCTCAAAAAGAAAACTTCAGTACTTTCATGATCGAGTACAAATTAAGTAGATCTCGTCTATTACCACGATATATTTAAATAGATAAACCTACTTTTGGATGTATCCTTATGGACTTAATCAATCCTTATAATTCCTAGGTCATAACCAACTTGTTAGTTATACGTCACATAAAAACATATCTAACTTGTGATTCCTCAAATTTTACTCCAAACACTAGATCTCATGGCCTTATTAGTTTATCAATTTGAAAATGAAAATAAACATTTATCTCCTCTCAAGTACACTTTAAAATCAAAGTATCATTTATCAAGATATTTCTGGTATCAACTTCCTTCAGCCCTTTTTACCTTAGAAGATTAAATCCATAATCATCCATTTTGAGTCATGGGCTTATGCTAATCAAGGCAAATTTTCACACTTTCGATTACATGAATTCGATTGCACATATGCCATTCTCATATGAGAGTTAACCACTAGTTGGCATCATCCCCAAACAACACGTATTATATAAATCAAATTTTTATAGTCAAAGTTCATATTGGAATAATTCAACCCTATGTTTTATCTCATCACCAAACCCTTACTTGTACATGAGTACTTGAATTTTCGAATCATCATTTCTTTTCTAAGTAGATCTTTACAATCCCTGTAGCGTATTTCTATTCCCTTACACATAATAATGTCATTTAATCAAACCGTATCACCCTCATTTTCTAAACATTCGAAACACAATTCAACCTTTGCCTACCATTATGAAGTACTTTGCCTTGATAATTACTTAAAAATAAATTGAAACTTGTGGGGAAGTACATTTCACAATTTATGTTTTGCGTCTACAATTATGTCGAAACCAGAACCTCATCGGGTCCATAAAACAGTAGGATAATCATTGCCTCAAACCAGCATTTCCAAGTATACTTATGCTTGTATCCCATCCTCATACTTATGTGACATGTCAGTCATGAGTCTAACTTGACTGTATAGCCATTTGCTTATTAAGCTTTAATGTTTTCTCATTGCAAAAAGTCTTTCGAATTTATCACATCAGAGTATTCATAAGGTGGATACATATCCATATTTTATAGTTCAAGGTCTAACACAGCGAACACTATCTCATCATTAAATTTCTACCCTTATCGATCATAGCTCCTTTGCACACTTACCTATACATTCCTGGGTTACTTACAAGCCACGCATGGCCATCAAACTTTTGACCTCTTATAGTAAGTCAAACTAATATATTCTCTTATGCTTTTCCATACGCTTCCTTTAATAAAGTTCCATTGAGAACTTAAACAATCCAAGGCTTATCTTCAAAGTCACTCATAAATTTAGTCGTTCATTGCATGCCCGATAACACTTTAGCTCACTAACCCCACTGGACATTATTTCAAAATCTCCCAAGGCATCCATGTTCTTAATTCCGATCATACCATCTAACTTAATAAAATTGCATTAATTATCCTTAAGTCCTTATACTCAGCCTATCAACATCCATATCTCCCCCTCCTTCATGTTATTGGCTTTGTTGAAGTATATGTGGCTTTTTAACCTTTCACACTGCATTATACATTTATGCCAAGGCACTCTCAATTTCATGTCAAACCTATTGTCATGTAACCATAAATTAGAGTAAGCTCCCCTATGGAATATCTCCTTCCCTATGATGCATGGGGATCACAAGATGTATAACTCCAAGTGTATGCCTACATTTTGATAATCTCCTTATATTTCATGATCATGAAAACTACAACTTACAAACTAGCTTTCTATCATATGCACACTATTAGAACATTAATTTCAATATGTTTAATTCTCCATGGGTGATATGTTAAGATCATTCTTGGATACATTTCCATATTAACATTGATATGCCTTTACCATAGCATTTAGTGCAAATTTGATGAAGGAATTGTCTCCAAATAACTCTTAAATACATAATTATCAAATTGTATGCCACTAAATGTTAAGATCTTAACTTTATTCATCAATAACCAATCACTTTCATTAAGTGAATAATTTACTTAGTTATTACATCTTGCCTTTGCGATCATAAGATCAAAATTGTCCTAAACTTAGGATGCAGAAGTTCTCTCTCTTAGAATATATCCAAACATCAACATTCTCTAAATTCCTTACTCTAGGGAGATCACCTTCAAAACCGATCATTCATATCATAGGCCACACTTTGAACTGAATAAACTTTTAGATTGATCTTTCAAGTAATTCGTATATTAGTCTCAATTATAGAACTTCATATGGCACTTAGACTAGATTCGACATTTCCAAGTCATTTAACCTCAAGCTACCAATTCTACATCTAGTCCTTTAATCCTTTGGCTCCCTTTTGCTATGCATAGCAAAGTTCAAGCTCATCCTTAGAGCAGATTTGTTTACTAACTTCTTACTTCATGACCACACATCAATTCTAGTAATCATTGATACTCATTCTCAAGTTAATTCACGTGCTTATATCCATGAACTATAATAGGTCCAATCAATTCTTGAAATCTCACAATCGCTTAATTGAAATCAACACCAGTTCCCTCTAAGCTGCTATACCATTATCACAAATGCTCCTTTATATTAACCCCAATACAATCCGTAGTCCCCAAATCTTTCTCTAATTGACAACCATGAGTTCAATTATAACTCCACCAAATGAATAAATTATCACGACCTATTAGTCTAACTCTAAATTTCTCTATCCTTAATCATAGGGATATATCATTTCATTAGTCTTTCATTAGGAGCATTCGTTTTAAGATCTCTCTAACACTGGCTCGTGTCACGGGTGGCATTTTAAACTCGGACAACGGCCCTACTTACGACCTTTGCATGACATTAACAAGGAAGTGGATTACAGGGAACAAGAGTTCATATAGCTCCCTGTCTATGACTTATGCTCCCATAAGATCTATAAGAAGAAACAGAACGAGTCTAAACAACTCCAAATTCTGTATGCAGATGCACGTATTCTATTCTATCAAACCTAACTTAACTTAACTTAACTTAACTTGAGCCACACTGACATTGTAAATTTTAAAACAACTTTTAACTCAAAAGCTCTGATCTTTAAAATCAAAAGCTCTGATACCACTCGAATTGTCACAACCCGTTACTCCTCTTGAGCCCGTGACAAACGCTGCGAAGTCCCGGTAGACATTCGTTACCCGAAGTGCCAACCGGAACCCCGCAAGGCTTTAGTACCATTTTTCTCATCTCCCTTGTGAGTAATCATCACCAAACCTCGTTTTTAAAGAATTTTAAGCTTTTTCCCCTTCAAAACCATGGAAAAATAATTTTCGCCTCACAGGGGCATTTTTATCATTTTTTCTCAAAATTTTTCGACCCTACTAAAAATGTAGTAAATGAGTGGAAAACACATATTTCATGATTTAAAATAAATTTGGGTGTCTAAAACATTTATTAAAAATGATATTGCAACTATTTGAATAAAATAAAAATATTCAATAAGATGTGCTAATTTCTTGTAAAACAATATTTATAGAGTCATTGGTAAATAATTTTTGTAATGTAAAAGCTAAATAAATTCATACGTACTATAATACAAATAGCCGGGATATGAAATTTACTTTACAGTGACTCGTGGGCCCACAAGGAACAAAAGTGCACAAAGGCAGTAAACCTACAGTTTTTGGAGTAGTAAAGCCGACTATAATCCTTGACGATTTCTACTATCCACAGGCTACCTCAAGCCTAAAATGGTTGAAAAGGAAGGTGGTTAGATTATAAAATCTTAGTGAATAAACAGATACCATCTAAACCATCTAAAGTTAAGAAAATGGAGACAATTAAAATAAGTCATCATACTGTAATTTCATTACCTTTCAACTCATTTCAACCAAATAAAATCAATTTATATAAATCGAGTAATCAACATGGCTACTGAATTTTTGAAAAATTTGGCTCGTGCCAAAAAAATCATTCTCATACTCATTTATCAGGGATACTTTGGCTGAAGGCTATCCCAAA
This sequence comes from Theobroma cacao, assembly GCF_000208745.1. Lineage (NCBI taxonomy): Eukaryota > Viridiplantae > Streptophyta > Magnoliopsida > Malvales > Malvaceae > Theobroma > Theobroma cacao. The sequence continues at coordinate 8,485,066 of NC_030855.1, forward strand.
CTGAGTCCGCCAAGGCTATTAAAAAGTTATGTACGCATAAATCATGTTTTTATTTTGAAAACATAGCTGTTCCTTGGCGTTGGTTGAGTTCCCCCTCACATGGTGGTTTGGCCTGAAGTGAATTCTAAAAGTTATACCTCGGAAGTTACCCTACTCACCTCTCCAACCGAGGTAAAATAAACGGGATTCCATGCCCCTCTAATAGGCTGGTCCATAGAAAACCCGCCTCCTGCAGCAGGTTAAACCCACCATACAATAAAATTTGCAATAGCATGATATGGTAATTATTTTATGTTACAGCCTTTCAAGGCAAATCAACAATTCATGCATTTTTAGCACATTTGCCAATTCAACCATTCATGCCAATATTATCATAAGCCAATCAATTAAAAACATAAATTCACAATACATCAAATGGTCTCCAATTACTCTATTTTCAAAGCCATCATTAAATTTCAACACAATTTATAAAATCATTTCGTTTAAACACATTTTCTTTATAAAACATAAAGATTTACCATTTAAACTCATTTTTCATAAAATCATAAAATCGGATAAAAACCACTTTAGATAATTAAGACGATAGTAAGGTTACTCACTATACTAAGAGTTCGATATACTCTTATTCTCGGTCTTTGGGCACAATCTATTAACCCTTGTTAGAGGGCTCAACACCTAGACATGTGCGATTGGAAATTTAATTGGAAATTTTGCATGAAAATCTAAAGTTTTACCTAATGTATAGACATGTGCGATTTATGGTTCGGACTGATAAATTGAATCATATTCACAGTCATTGAGGTATTTTAAGTATAATTAGAGTGTAGAAAGTGAAAGAAATTGATTTGGAGTTAAATCGAAGGTTTTAGCCAATTACACCTAGAATAGAGCGAATTAGGTCGAATACCGTATTTAAACGGGTATTCAAACATTTTGCATCACATTTCATGCATTCATATAGATTTATAGGGCCTGAAATAGTTTATGATAAATTGACACAATTTATTGAAATTCGTGTCACGTATGATGTATAGGTGGTGAGCCCTCTAAAAAAGGTAAAGAGATTGTGCCCAAAGACCAGGAATAGGAGTATATCGATTTCCTAGTACAGTGAGTAACCTTACTATCGTCTTAATTATCTAAAGTGATTTTTATCCGATTTTGTGATTTTATGGAAAATGAGGTTAAATGATAAATTTTTGGTTTTATAAAAAAAATGTGATTGTCACGACTCGGAACTCTCATCGAGCCCGTGACAACCGCCGCGACGTCTCAATCAACATTCATTACCCGGAATGTCAACCGGAACCCCGCAAGACTTAAATCTCAGCTTCTCATTTCCCTTGTGGGTAACTGTTGCCAAATACCACATTCTAAAAGATTTTAAACTGTTTCCAACTTAAACAAATAAAATAATAATTTTCGTTTCACAGGGGTATTTTGGTCATTTATCCCAAAAATCTTAAAATCAGTTAAAAGTATAGTATGTAAGTGGAAAACACATATTTCATAATCAAAAATAATTTTGGATGTCTAAAACATTCGTTTAAAGTGAAATTATGACTATTAGAATAAAATAAAAATATTAAATAAAATATTCAATTTCCATATAAAACAATATTTTAAGAACACTGCATAAATAATTTTTACAGCATAAAAGAAAAATAAATTCCTACATATCGTAATGTAGATAACCCAAGTATAGAATTTAATTTACAGTGACACGTGGGCCCACGAATGACCAAAAGTATCAAAAGAAATGAACCTACAGTTTTTGGATGTGGCAAGTTCAACTGTAATCCTTGCCGATATCAGTTATCTACAATCTATTCTGAGCCTAAAATGGGTGGAAATGAGGGTGGTGAGATTATAAAATCCCAGTGAGTAAACAAACATCACTCAAAATATGTAAAGTCGAGTAAAATGAGACTATTAAAACATTTCATAAAATTGTAATTTATCATCTTTCAACTTATTTCAACCAATGAAATCAATTTATTTAAAGCAAGTAATCAGTATGGCTTATGAATTTCCTAAAAAGCTTGGCTCATGCCAAAAATTATTATCATACTCAGTTATCTAGGATACCTTGGCTGAAGGCTATCCCAACTGAGTCCGCCAAGGCTATTAGAAAGTCATGTTTTTATTTTGAAAACATAGCCGTTCCTTGGCGTTGGCCGAGTTCCCCTTCACGTGGTGGTTTGGCGCGAAGTGAACTCTAAAAGTTATATCTCGGGAGTTACCTTACTCACCTCTCCAACTGAGGTAAAAATATAACAAGATTTCGTGCCCCTCTAATAGGCTAGTCTATAGAACCCAACCCACTACAGCAGGTCAAACCCACCATACAATAAAATTCGATAACATGATATGGCTATTATTGCAATTCACAGCCTTTCAAGGCTAAATATATATCTTATATATTTCAACACAAATATCAATTCAGCCATTTATGCAAATACTGTCATAAGCCATTCGATTCAAATAATAAATTTAATTTATAACAAGTGGTCTCCAATTACTCTATTTTCAAAATCGTTTTTTCGTTTCAAGATAATTTATAAAATATTTTCATTTAAACTCATTTTGTTTACAAAACATAAAAATTTAGCATTTGAACTCATTTTCATAAAATTCACCAAAATTGAATAAAAACATACTTTAGATAATTAAAATGATGGTAAGGTTACTCACTGTTTCCGAAAACTAAATTCGGGTACTCCATCTATTACTCCTCGGGTACGATTTCTTTGCCCTTGCTAAAGGATTCACCACGTTGGCATAGTACAAAATCGAGAAATTTACCACATTGGTACTAAATTGAAATTAAACTAATTTAGACTACTGATGCATGATATGAAGTGCAAAATGTCTAATTTTTGCCTAAATGCGGTGTTAGCCTATTTCGATCTTTTACCTGATAAATCGATATACGCGTCCATTTAAACTCCAAATTAATTTTTTTCAGTTTCTATACCTCAATTGCACCCAAATTGACTTAATGTCCCTCAGTGTGGTGCAAATTATCAGTCTCGATAGTAAATTACGAAAATACCCTTAATGGGTAAAAATTCATATTTTTGCTCCGAAAATTTCCATTATTTTTCTAGGCTCATAATTCATCATTATTCATCATAATTCCTCAAATAAACATCAAGATCAGCAGCAAATATTCCCCTAGAAAATTCGGCATAGTGGGTTTCAATGGGAGAAAATTATTTCTCTAGCTTATTTTTGCTATATTTTAATATAACCTAACTAAAATCACTTAATTCAATTAAAATTAACCAAAACTCAAGCTCAAAACTCATCCATGAAGGTTTGGCAAGCATGGGTGTCCATACCCACTTTCTAATTTTGCATGAAAATGAGAAAAAAATGCATGGGTAGTGAAAATCACAAGGAAAATCAATGAAATTTACCTTTTTAATGCTTGATTTCTTGATTTCTCTTGATTTTCCCCAAATTTTTCAACTAGGGTTCTTATTTCTTTTCCCCCTTTTCTCTCCTGGTTTGGACGGCTTGATGAAGATGAAAATTCTGGAAATTTTGACCTTTTTAGAGGCTAAAATAATATAATATTACTTTATTATTTTTTTTGTTTTATTAATTCCTTAACTTCTAGCCATCCATTTGTTTCCAAATTTTCACCATACACTTGTCCCACATATCCATAGCTTAGATAAAATTCTCAGACTTATCCAAAGTCTTGGTGGAGTAATTTTTTAAAATTTACACTTTTGTCCCCGTAAAAGTCAAAAATTACATTTTTGCCCCAAAAACTGAAAAATTGCCCATAGACATACTTTTCATCCCTTATACTCATACCATTCTCCAACTTATCAAATTTGATCTAAATTCTCTCAAAATCTCAAATTTTGTCCGCGGGTGGTAAAAGTACTTTTTTGCCCTTACGCTCTAGAAATCATCAGAATTAAACTTTTTCACTACCAAACCCTCAAATTATACTCCAATAAGTCAAATGGGCTAACAAATCTTTTCTAAAAATTCCCATTGTGTCCCTAAGTGGCAAATGACCATTTTACCCCTAGATATGAAAATTTCGATTTGACTCCAAATTGATCCTCGAACTACAAATCACCATATTAAACCATTCTGGGACTTTAATATTCTTAATTTCATTTTAAATTCTCTATTTGATCTAGTTCGAGGCTTAAATTAACTTAATTGTACCATTTAGTACATTGTCATCTTTTAACGATTTTTCTTTCGGAGCTTTCCAAGTATGCAAGCATATTGTCAATCATATGAATGACATGGCAAGTATTTTATATGGTCAGTCTTGACAGTGATTAAATGAAATGATTTTATAAATTGTCTTGAAATTTAACGATGGCTTTGAAAATAGAGTAATTGGAGACCATTTGATGTGTTGTGAATTTATGTTTCTATTTGATTGGCTTATGATAATATTGGAATGAATGGTTGAATTGGAAAATGTGCTGAAAATGTATGAATTGTTGATTTGCCTTGAAAGGTTGTAAAATAAAATAATTGTCATGTCATGCTATTGCAAGTTTTATAAAATTGGTGGATTATATATTAATTAGTCACTATAGTAGAAGGTTTATGTGGACCAGCTATTTAGAAAGGTACGGTAAACCCCATTATATTCTTACCTCAATCGAAGAGGCGCGTAGGGTATCTTTTGGGGTAAAGTTTAGGGTTTACATCACGCTAGACCACCACGTGAGGGAGAACTCAGCCAACTCCAAGGAACGACTATGTTTTCTAAATAAAAATTCATTATGCGTACATAACTTTTTAACAGCCTTGGCGGACTCGATTGGATGCCCGGCGCAAGGTATCACCGAGTACGAGTTTTGACACGAGCCAAAGTTTTAAGAAATTCATAAGCCATGTTGATTACTCAATTTATATGAATTAATTTTATTTGGTTGAAATGAGTTGAAAGGTAATGAAATTACAATATGCTGACTTATTTTAATTGTCTCCATTTACTCTATTTTAGATGGTTTAGATGGTATCTGTTTACTCACTGGGATTTTATAATCTCACCACCCTCATTTTCAACCATTTCAGGCCTGAGGTAGCCTGTGGATAACAGATATTGTCAGGGATTATAGTCAACTTTACTACTCCAAAAACTGTAGGTTTACTGCCTTTGTGCACTTTTGTTCCTTGTGGGCCCACGAGTCACTGTAAAGTAAATTTCATATCCTGGTTATCTGTATTATAATACGTATGAATTTTTTTTAGCTTTTACATTACCAAAATTTTTTTACCAATGACAATAAAAATTGTTTTACAATAAATTAGAATATTTTATTGAATATTTTTATTTTATTAAAATAGTTACAATATCATTTTTATTAATGTTTTAGATACCTAAATTTATTTTAAATCATGAAATATGTGTTTTCCACTCATCTACTACATATTTAGTCGGGTTAGAAAAATTTTGAGGAAAAATGACGAAAACGCCCCTATGAGGTGAAAATTATTTTTTCACGATTTTGAAGGGGAAAAAGTTTAAAATTCTTTAAAAACGAGGTTTAGTGATGATTACTCACAGGGGAGATGAGAAAAATGGTACTAAAGCCTTGCGGGATTCCGGTTGGCACTCCGGGTAACGAATGTCTACCAGGACGTCGCAACGGTTGTCACGGGATTGAAGGGAGTACCGGGTCGTGACAATTTAATTGGTATTAGAGCTTTTGGTTTTAAAGATCAGAGCACAGAGTTTTTGGTTTTAAAGTCATTTTAAAAAAAGTTACAATGTCAGTGTGGCCTAAGTTAAGTTAAGTTAAGTTAGGTTTAATAGAATAGAATACGTGCATCTGCATATAGAATTTGGAGTTGTTTAGACTCGTTTTGTTTCTTCTTATAGATCTTATGGGAGCATAAGTCATAGACAAAGAGCTATATGAACTCCTGTTCCCAATAATCCACTTCCTTGTTAATGTCATGCAAAGGTCATAAGTAGGGTCGTTGTTCGGGTTTAAGATGCCACCGGTGACACGAGCCAGTGTTAGAGAGATCTTAAAACGAATGCTCCTAATGAAAGATTAATGAAATGATATATCCCTCCGATTAAGGATGAAGAAATTTGGAGTTGGACTAATAGGCCGTGATAATTTATTCAATTGGTAGAGTTATAATTGAATTCATGGTTGTCAATTAAAAAAAAAGATTTAGGGACTATGGATTGTATTGGGGTTAATATAAAAAAGCACGTGTGATAATGGTAATAAGGGGCGCACTTTGATTAGAATGAATAGTGATGGTTGTAATTCACTTGGAGTGTATAAATTAAGCATTGAGGTAAGAGTAAACCCATACTTATGTGCATGAAGATAAGAACACTATGTTAATTGAGCTTGTTATGCCCATATAAAAGTGGTGTTGGGATTTTGAAATATTTTATATGTGAATATGTGTTGAATAGGTACAGCAGCTTAGAGGGAACTGGTGTTGATTTCAATTAAGCGATTGTGAGATTTCAAGAATTGATTGGACCTATTATAGTTCATGGATATAAGCACGTGAATTAACTCGAGAGTGAGTATCAATGATTACTATAATTGATGTGTGGTCATGAAGTAAGAAGTTAGTAAACAAATCTGCTCTAAGGATGAGCTTGAACTTTGTTATGCATAGTAAGGAGGAGCCAAGGGATTAAAGGACTAGATGTGGAATTGGCAGCTTGAGGTTAAATGACTTGGAAATGTCGAATCTAGTCTAAGTGCCATATGAAGTTCTATAATTGAGATTGATATACGAATTACTTGAAAGATCAATTTAAAAGTGTATTCGGTTCAAAGTGTGGTCTATGATACGAATGATCAGTCTTAAAGGTGATCTCCCCAGAGCAAGGAATTTAGAAAATGTTGATGTTTGGATATACTCTAAGAGAGAGAACTTCTGCATCCTAAGTTTAGGACAACTTTGATCTTATGATCGCAAAGGCAAGGTGTAATAACTAAGTAAATTATTCACTTAATAAATGTGATTGGTTATTGATGAATAAAGTCAAGATCTTAACATTTAGTGGTATACAATTTGATAATTATGTATTTAAGAGTTATTTGGAGACAATTCCTTCATCAAATTTGCACTAAATGCTATGGTAAAGGCATATCAATGTTAATATGGAAATGTATCCAAGAATGATCTTAACATATCACCCAAGGAGAATTAAACATATTGAAATTAATGTTCTAATAGTGTGCATATGATAGAAAGCTAGTTTGTAAGTTGTAGTTTTCATGATCATGAAATATATAAAGATTATCAATATATGGACATACACTTAGAGTTGTAATTTACAAGTTTGGAGTATTTAAGATATGATTAAATGGAATTAGCATTAGTTAAGGTACGTAAATTTTCTAATTAAATTCTGTGGAGTATGCATGATAGTAGAATAGAGGAACATAGTGCTGTGATACTATATGGTGAAGTTACTATACAATATGGAAGAGTATTCTAAAGTGGGATTTATTAATTGTTGACAAGTGTCATAGGGTGAGATGGATTTGAAAATATCTATTTTACCTATTATATGTGATAAGCACAAGAGGATATAAATGGTTATGGAAATTGTGACGTAAGCTTGAAGGGAAACCAAACAGTTGAGAATGATTAGTGTAGTAACCTTAAATATAGATGAATAACATTGATTAAGTAAACTCCAACGCCACCATGCCGCGGTGCTAAGAACACTTCATGTCTAGGACGCATGAATAAAATGAGACAGATGTGAAGTTGAATTTACGAGTTGACCTAAAGTCATTGAACTTGATTCTAAGTTTTGTTCATTGGAGTTTTAAGGTTTTGGAAGGTTTCGATATGAATGAGTTAAAGCTTAAATGGTTAAAGGCATTCCTTTTGGGGGGAGCAAAAAGTCTAGGGTTCGAAACTTGGCGATAAGGTCCTGCAAGGCCTGTCGTGTCGCCCTTAGGCGAGACGGAAGCGAGTAAGTCAAGTGATGGGGATCCAGACATAACAATACCTTAGAGTGGGCCCCGAAGAGGATGCCACATAAATGGTTAAGTTACGGGTTAAGTGATCACATGGTGTGAGACATAAGTTTAAGATAGATATCCCCAAGGAAATACTCAAGAGAAGTTCTACCATGGATCTCGTGAAAGAAAGCACTAAGTTATGTGGTTATAAAAAGGAAGCTATAAGCTGAGAGTGATATTAGTATTATGAAAAGTACTTAAGGAGAATCTAGTTTTAAGTCTTGCAATTTCAAGTACAATTTGTAAATTGGTTAAGGAAGAATGATGTTATATTCGTATGAAAGAGTGGAACAAAAGATGATTGAAGTTAACCTTGATAATGCAGTTGGATAATGAAACTTTCCTAATATATTATGGAAATTGGAATTCGAAATGCTTGAGGCATACATGATTCAAATGAGTCTGAGTTTTAAGTGACAAATCAATATCGGAATGCAATGAGGATACAAGGTAATGTAGAGGCATGAAGGATAATCGAGGAAAAAGGATTACTCTTAGGAATTGTGGTATTGCATAAGATGCAATGATCAAGTTAAGATAAATCTTTGAGGCATCAATGGGATTATAAAGCATACACGCATAATAGATTATAATTCAATAGAGATGACATTGTGATGCAATGATATATAGCATAAGGAAACTTAAGCATACAATTGGAAATGATAAAAAGATAGTATAAGTATGTAAATGATGTGGAACTATGCACAGGCATGATGAGAATTTGTATGAATTATGAAGATTATTCTACTGAATCTTGGTTATGGATGGGAATGAACGAAGAGAAATTAGTCTGAAGGCAATTGAAAACAAAAACCCACATACATAATGAGGAATATGGACATTTGAATATGCGTGTATATGTATGTGTGGAGTTAGTGATGTACCCAACTAAAATGAAGAATGGTTTTAGTGGTTCAAGATATAAACTCAATATATTTGATGAGTTGTATAGATAAAGTAACGATCAAGAATCTTATCAAAAGTCGATTTATGGCGACTTAAGGAATTTTGGAGAAATAGTTAAGGGAATGTAATCTATAGTGCGATTAAGCCTTATGAGATGAATTAATAGGATTAAAAAGATTAAAATTTCCTAAATGCAAGGTAAACATGAAGTATGTGGAAATAATTGAAGCCATTAATCTTCCCTAACGCTGAGGATATGTACAAGAATGAGTATGGCGTGTTAATGATACTGTAAACTACATAATTGTGTATGAGGATAGGAAAAATGAATGAAAGTCAAGAAATTTGATATGGAATGAAGTAATAAGATAGTGATTGGTATACCTAAATAAGTATAAAGTGCGATCGAAATTGGTATGATTGAGATGGAGTTATGGTTCAAGTTTAATGATAGTAATGGAACAAGCTTGGTGTCTTGATATAAGAGATCATGATTGTGAATGTTACTGTTGATCTAATTTTAAAGGATAATAATAGACATAAGTGAAGTACTCAAGTTGAATTGGAGGTAAATGAGGTGAACAAATTGAAATTCCCTATAAAAAAAGAGGACATAAGAAGTCGAGCATTAGATGAGAAGACAATACCCCCATATTTTCTTTAAGTTCAGTAAATGAAATTTTGAGGTCAAAATTTTATTTTAAGGGGGGTAGTGCTATCAAGCCCGACCTTATAAAGTACTTGCCATATCCTTCATGTGATTAACAATATGCTTGCATACTTGGAAAGCCCCGAAAAATCGTCAAAAGTCGATATTGTACCAAATGGTACTATTAAGTTGAATTAAGCCTCGAACTAGTCTAAATAGAGATCTTAACATGAAATTGAGAATTTTAAAACCCCGAAATGACTTAAAATGATGATTTGGAGTTTGAGGACTCAATTAGAGTCAATTTGGAATTTTCATGTTCTAGGGGCAAAATGGTAATTTTGTCAGTCGAGGATAAAATAGGAATTTTTAGAAAAGATTTTGATCACATTTAACTCATTGGAGTATGATTTGAGTTTGAGATGTGAAAAATTTAAAATCTAACATTTTTGGAGTCTCAAGGGTAAAACGGTAATTTTACGAGTTTACCGGGGGCAAAGTTGGAATTTTGGAATTTTGCACCACCTAACACTTGTCATGCACATGGATTTCAGCCATTAACATTTTACATTGTGGATAATTAAAACATTTTATGTGGTGGAGAGAGATTGCTTAATGGATAAGTATTACACATGGACTAATGGAAACATGCCATGTGTCAAGCTTGGATTATTCTAGAATTTCCTTGTAAAATCTATTTAAAACTCTCTTAGTCTCAACCATATGGCCGGTCAAAGCATGAAGTGAAGAGGAAAGGAAAGAACACAAACCCTAGGTGGGAAAATTGAAGAAAAAGCGTGGGATTTCAAGGGATTAAGCTAATAAAGGTAAAATTTTATGATTTTATCTTGTGATTTATACTACCCATGCTTTCTTTTTCATTTTTCATGCTTAGAACTCAAGTTTGCATGATGAAACCATGCTAGCCGAATTTGAGAGGAGAGGTTTTGAGCATTGATTTTGCTAGATTTCAAGCTAATTAAGTGTTTTTGGTTATCTGGTAATGGAAAGTATGAAAATCTAGCATGGAATCATTTTGTTCTTCACAAACCCACAAGAGGCCGAATTTTCTAGGGAGGATATTGAGGCAGAAATTGATGATATTTCATGATATTTTGGTGGTATTTAATGATTGGTGAGGCTAGAAATTTAATGGGAAATTTTGGCATGAAAATCTGAATTTTTACCTAATGTATAAACATGTGTGATTTATGGTTCAGACTGATAAATTGAATCATATTCACAGTCATTGAGGTATTTTAAGTATAATTGGAGTGTAGAAAGTGAAATAAATCGATTTGGAGTTAAATTGGAGGTTTTAGCCCATTTACACCGAGAATAGTGCAAATTAGGTTGAATACCGTATTTAAGCGACTATTCTGACATTTTGCATCACATTTCGTGCATTCATATAGATTTATAGAGCCTGAAATAGTTTATGATGAATTGACACAGTTTATTGAAATTTGTGTCACGTATGATGTATAGGTGGTGAGCCCTCTAACAAGGCTAAAGAGATTATGCCCAAAGACTGAGAATAGGAGTATATCGAACTCCTAGTACAGTGAGTAACCTTACTATCGTCGTAATTATCTAAAGTGATTTTTATTCGATTTTGTGATTTTATGCAAAATGAGGTTAAATGATAAATTTTTGGTTTTATAAACAAAATGTGATTAAATGAAATGATTTTATAAATTGTCTTGAAATTTAATGATGGCTTTGAAAATAGAGTAATTAGAGACCATTTGATGTATTGTGAATTTATGTTTCTAATTGATTGGCTTATGATAATATTGGCATGAATGGTTGAATTGGCAAATGTGCTAGAAATGTATGAATTGTTGATTTGCCTTGAAAGGCTGTAAAATAAAATAATTGCATGTCATGCTATTGCAAATTTTATTAAATTAGTGGATTATATATTAATTAGTCACTGCAGTAGGGGGTTTCTGTGGACCAGCCTTTTAAAGGGGTACGATAAACTCCATTATATTCTTACCTCAATTGGAGAGGCGCGTAGGGTATCTCCTGGGGTAAAGTTTAGGGTTCACTTCACGCTAAACCACCACATGAGGGAGAACTCAGCCAACTCCAAGGAACGGCTATGTTTTCTAAATAAAAACATGATTATGCGTACATAACTTTTTAACAGCCTTGGCAGACTCGGTTGGATGCCCGACGCAAGGTATCACCAAGTATGAATATTGGCACGAGCCAAAGTTTTAAGAAATTCATAAGCCATGTTGATTACTCGATTTATATGAATTGATTTTATTTTGTTGAAATGAGTTGAAAGGTAATGAAATTACAGTATGATGACTTATTTTAATTGTCTCCATTTACTCGACTTTAGATGGTTTAGATGGTATCTGTTTACTCACTGAGATTTTATAATCTCACCACCCTCCTTTTCAACCATTTCAAGCCCGAGGTAGCTTGTGGATAGCAGATATCGTCAGGGATTATAGTCGGCTTTACTACTCCAAAAACTGTAGGTTTATTGCCTTTGTGCACTTTTATTCCTTGTGGGCCCATGAGTCTCTGTAAAGTAAATTTCATATCTCGGTTATCTGTATTATAGTACGTATGATTTTTTTTTAGCTTTTACATTACCAAAAATTATTTACCGATGACTCTATAAATATTGTTTTACAAGAAATTAGAATATTTTTATTTTATTCAAATAGTTGCAATATCATTTTTAATAAATGTTTTAGACACCCAAATTTATTTTAAATCATGAAATATGTGTTTTCCACTCATCTACTACATTTTTTAGTCGGGTTTGAAAAATTTTGAGGAAAAATAACGAAAATGCCCCTGTGAGGTGAAAATTATTTTTCCACGGTTTTGATGGAGAAAAAGTTTAAAATTCTTTAAAAATGAGGTTCGGCGATGATTACTCACAGCGGAGATGAGAAAAATGATACTAAAGCCTTGCGGGGTTTCGGTTGGTACTATTGGTAACGAATGTCTATCGGGACGTCGCGACAGTTGTCAAGGGCTCAAGGGGAGTACCGGGTCGTGACATCATAGCTCGAAAATTGGGTTGTGACACATTTGCTTCATTTTTTTGATGCAAACATTCAATTATGATTGATTTTAACCAAAAATAGAAAAGATTTTGATTTAGCATCTTTTATATGATTATAAAATTATTTAAAGCGAGTAATAAGACTTTCGATCGCATGAGTGACTATAAATGGGCTTTCATCTAAATGGATGGCATACGTTTCTCGTTTTCCCATCCAAACATCCAATTATGATTGATTTTAACTAAAAATGAAAAATATTTTGATTTAAAATCATTAATAAGATTTATAAACCATGTAAAACAAGTAAAAATCTTTCGAAGGCATAAGTGACTATAAATGGACTTGACTTCTCAATCGATGGCATTCGCTTCATGTTCCCCAACGCTAACATTCAATTATGATCGATTTTAACCAAAAAGTAAAAATATTTTCATTTAAAATCATTTATAAGCTTATAAAACTATTTAAAGTAAGCAACAAAGCTTTTAAAGGTATGAGTGATTGTAAATAGACTGTTCTTGTCATTGGATGGCTACCACTTAACGTTTCCTAGTCCAAACATCCAATTATGATCTGTTTTAACCATAAATGAAAAATATTTGGATTTAAAATCATTTATAAGATTATTAAACCTTTTAACGTGAGTAAGAAGGCTTTACGCAAGCATGAGTGATTATAAATGGACTATTCTTGTCCATGGATGGCTTTTGATGCACATTTTCCAATACAAATATCCAATTATGATATGTTTTAATGAAAAATGAAAAAAAATTGATTTAAAATCATTTATAAGATTATTAAACAACTTAATGCAAGTAACAAAGCTTTCGAAGGCATAAGTGTCTATAAATAGAATTTTCTTGTTAGTGGATAGTTTTCGCTTAATGTTTCTTAACGCAAGCATCTAATTATGATCAAGTGTAACCAAAAAGAAAAAAGATTTTGATTTAAAATCTTTTATAAGCTTATAAAACCATTTAAAGCGAGTAACAAGGCTTTCGATGGCATGAGTGAATATAGATGGACTTTTCTTGTCAATGGATGGAATCAGCTTCATGTTTCCCGATGAAAACATCCAATTATGATAGATTTTAATCAAAACTAAAAAGCTTTTTATTTAAAATCATTTATAGATTATAAAACCATTTAAAGCGACTAACAAAGCTTTCGATGGCATGAGTTACTATAAATGGAATTTTGTTATTAATGGTTGGCTTTCGCTTCACATTTCTTGATGCAGACATTCAACTATGATCTGTTTTAGCCAAAAATGAAAAAAATTCAACCTAAAATAATTTATAAGATTATAAAACCAATTAAAGCGAGTAACAAGGCTTTCGCTGGTATGAGTGACTATAAATGGATTTTTGTTGTCAATGGATGGTTTTCGCTTCACGTTTCTAGATACAAACATCCCATTATAATATGTTTTAAACAAAAATTAAAAAAAAATTCAATTTATAGTCATTTATAAGATTATAAAACCATTTAAAGCTAGTAATAAGACTTTCAAAGGCATGAATAACTATAAATGTACATTTTTTTATTAGTAGATGGCATCCACTTCACTATTCTAGATGGAAACATCCAATTATAAGGGATTTTAACAAAAGACGAAAAAGATTTTGATTTACAATCATTTATATGATTATAAAACCATTTAAAACGAGCAACAAGGGCTTCAATGGCATGAGTGACTATAAATAGACTTTTCTTTTCAATGGATGGCATCTACTTCACATTTTCCAATGAAAACATCCAATTATCATTGATTTTAACTGTAAATGAAAAAGATTTTGATTCAAAATCTTTTATAAGATTGTAAAACCATTTAAAGCAAGTAATAAGGCTTTCCATGGCATGAATGACTATAAATGGACTTTCGTTGTTAATAGATGGCTTTCGCTTCACATTTCTCAATGCAAACATCTAGCTGTGATCTGCTTTAGCCAAAAATGAAATCAAATTCAATTTAAAATCATTATATGATTACAAAATCATTCAAAGCAAGTAATAAGCCATTCAATGACATGGGTGACTATAAATAGACTTTTGTTGTCAACGGATAGCCTTCGTTTCATGTTTCCTCATCAAAATATCCAATTATGAGGGATTTTAACCAAAAATGAAAAAGATTTTGACTTAAAATTTTTTATAAGATTATAAAACCATTTAAAGCGAGTAACAAGGCTTTCGATGGCATGAGTGACATATATAGACTCTTGTTGTCAATGGATAGCTTTTGCTTCATGTTTCTTAATGCACACATCCAATTATGATCTGCTGTAGCCAAAAACAAAATAGATTTTGACTTAAAATCATTGATACGATTATAAAATCATTTAAAGTGAGTAACAAGGATTTCGATGGCATTAGTGACTACAAATAGACTTTTCTCGTCAATGGATGGCTTTCACTTCACGTTTCATGATGCAAACATCCAATTATGATCTGTTTTAATCAAAATTGAAAAACAGTTCAATTTAAAATCATTTATGAGATTAATAAACCAATTAAAGTGAGTAACAAGGCTTTTAAAGGCATAAGTGATTATAAATGGACTATTTTGTGTTAATGGATGCCATTCGCTTCATGTTTCCTAATGCAAATATCCAATTATGATTGATTTTAACCAAAAAAAGAAATAGATGTTGATTTAAAAACATTTATATGATTATAAAACCATTTAAGGAGAATAACAAGGCTTCGTTGGCCTAAGTGACTATAAATGGACTTTTCCTATCACTAGATGGCATTTGCTTAATGTTCGCCGATGCAAATATCCAATTATGATTACTTTTAGCTAAAAAAATGAAGATTTCGATTTAAAATCATTTATAAGCTTATAAAACCATTTAAAGCGATTAGCAAGGCTTTCAAAAGAATGATTGACTATCGAATGGAATTTTATTGTCAAAGGATAGCTTACGTGTCATGTTTCCCAATGCAAATATCCAATTATGATTTGTTTCAACCAAAAGTGAAAAAACAATTCAATTAAAAATCATTTATATGATTACAAAACCATTTAAAGTGATAATTAGGCTTTTGAAGGCATGAGTGATTATAAAAAGACTTTTGTTGTCAATTGATGGCATCTGCTTCGCATTTCCCAATGCAAACATCCAATTATGATGGATTTAAAGCAAAAACAAAAAGTTATGATTTTAAAACAAACGGCTTTTGCCTACGTTTCCCAATGCAAACATCCAGTTATGATTTGTTTTAACCAAAAATGAAAAAAACTTCAATTTAAAATCATTTATAAGATTATAAAACCACTTAACACGAGTAATGAGGCTTTCAAAGGCATAAGTGATTATAAGTGGACTTTTCTTGTCAATGGATGGCATTCTCTTCATGTTTTCCAATGCAAACTTCTAATTATGATCAGTTTTAACCCAAAATAAAAAAGATGTCAATTTAAAATCATTTATAAGATTGTAAAACCATTTAAAGTAAGTAACAAGGCTGTTGATGGCATGAGTGACTATAAATGAACTTTTCTTGTCAGTGGATGATATCCATTTCATGTTTCCCAATACAAACATCCAATTATGATTGATTTTATCTAAAACATGAAAAGATTTTGATTTATAATCATCTATAAGATTATAAAACCATTTAAGGTGAGTAACAAGGCTTTCAATGGCATGAGTGACTATAAATGGACTTTTCATCCCAATGGATGGCATTCGTTTCTCGTTACTTGAAGCAAACAACCAATTATGATTGATTTTAACCAAAATTGAAAAATATTTTGATATAAAATCATTGATAAGATTATAAAACCATTTAAAGTGACTAACTAGGCGTTCGAAAGCATGAGTGACTATAAATAGACTTTTTTCAAAATGGATGGTATTCGCTTCAAGTTTCTTGATGAAAACATCCAATTATGATTGATTTTAACCAAAAAAAATATTTCCTTTAAAATCTTTTATAAGATTATAAAACTATTTAAAGTGAGTAAGAAGGCTTTCAAATGTATTAATGACTATAAATAGACTTTTCTTATTAATAGATGGCTTTTACTTCACGTTTCCTAATGAAAACATCTAATTTTGTTCTGTTTAAAGTAGAAATGAAAAAAAAATTGATTGAAAATATGTTATAAGATTATTGAACCACTTGATGTGAGTAACAAGGCTTTCGAAGTCATGAGTAACTATAAATGGACTATTCTTGTCCATGGATGGCTTTTGCTCCACGCTTTCCAATGCAAACATCCAATTATTTTGAATTTTAACCAAAAATGAAAAAGATTCTTATTTAAAATCATTTATAAGATTATAAAATCATTTAAAGTGAATAAAAAGGCTTTCAATGGCATGAGTGACTATAAATGGATTTTTTTCTCAATGGATGGCATTCGCTTTTTGTTTTTCAATGGAAACAGCTAATTATGATTGATTTTAACCAGAAACAAAAAGTATTTTGATTTAACATCATTGATAAGTTTTTAAAACCATCTAAAGCGAGTAATAAGGTTTACGAAGGCATGAGTGACTGTAAATGGACTTTTTTTTGTCAATTGGTGGCTTTTGCTTCACATTTCATGGTGCAAACATCCAATTATGATATGTTCTAATTAGTAATGAAAAAAACTTTTGAATTAAAATCATTTATAAGATTATTCAACCACTTAAAGTGAGTAATAAGGCTTTTGAAGGCATGAGTGGCCATTTTTATCAATGGATGCCATCCGCTTCATGTTTCCTAATGAAAATATCCAATTATGGTCAATTTTAACCAAAAGCAAAAAAGATTTCAATTTAAAATCATTTATAAGATTATAAAATCATTTAGAGCGAGTAACAAGGTGTTGTTTGCATGAGTGACTATAAATGGACTTTTCTTATCAATGGATGGCATTCGCTTCATATTTCCTAATGAAAATATCCTATTATGATTAATTATATGCAAAAACAACAGAGATTTTGATTCAAAATCATTTATAAGATTTTAAAACCATTTAAAGTGATTAACAAGGCTTTCAAAGGAATGACTGACTATAAATGGAATTTTCTTGTCAATGGATGGCTTTCGCGTCATGTCTCTTTATGCAAACATCCAATTAAGATACGTTTCAACAAAAAAATGAAAAAGCTATCTATTGAAAATCATTTATAAGATTATAAAACCATTTAAAGCGAATAATTAGGCTTTCGTAAGCATGAGTCACTATAAATAGACTTTTGTTGTCAATGGATGCCTTTAACTTCATGTTTCTTGATGTAGACATCCAACTATGATCTATTTTAGCCAAAAATGAAAAACTATTCCATTTAAGATCATTTAAAAGATTATAAAACCATTTAAAGCGAGTAACAAGGCTTTCGATGGTATGAGTGACTATAAATGGATTTTTATGTCAATGGATGGCATCCGTTTCACATTTTCGGATGCAAACATCCAATTATGCGGGATTTTAACCAAACATGAAAAAGATTTTCATTTAAAATAATTTATAAGATTATAAAACCATTTAAAGCGAGTAACAAGGCTTCAATGGCATAAGGGACTATAAATGGACTTTTCTTGTCAATGGATGGCATCCACTTCATGCTTCATGATGCAAATATCCAATTATGAGGGATTGTAACAAAAAATCAAAAGATTTAGATTTTAAATCATTTATAAGATTATAAAACCTTTTAAAGCAAATAACTCAGCTTTTGATGGGATGAGTAACTATAAATAGACTTTTTTTCTCGATGGATAGCTTTCACTTCACGTTTTCAGATGCAAACATCCAATTACGATCTATTTTAAACAAAACTAAAAAAAAATTGGATTAGAAATCATTTATAAGATTATAAAACCATTTAAAGCGAGTAATTAGGCTTTTGAAGGCATGAGTCACTATAAATAGACTTTTGTTGTCAATGGATGCCTTCAACTACGTGTTTTTTGATGTAGACATCCAACTATGATCTGTTTTAGCCAAAAATTAAAAACAATTCCATTTAAGATCATTTAAAAGATTATAAAACTATTTTAAATAGAGTGTTGATCGTATAAGTGACTATAAATGGACTTTCATGTCAATGGATGGCATCCGTTTCACGTTTTTGGATGCAAACATCCAATTATGAGGGATTTTAACTAAAAATGAAAAAGATTTTGATTTAAAATCATTTATAAGATTATAAAACCATTTAAAGTGAGTAACAAGGCTTCAATGGCATGAGTGAATATATATGGACTTTTCTTGTCAATGGATGGCATCCACTTCATGCGTCCTGATGCAAACATCTAATTATGAGGGATTGTAACATAAAATTCAAAGATTTAGATTTAAAATCATTTATAAGATTATAAAACCTGTTAAAGTAAAAACTCATATTTCGATGGGACAAGTAACTATAAATGAACTTTTCTTCTCGATGGATAGCTTTCACTTCACGTTTTTAGATGCAAACATCCAATTACGATCTGTTTTAAACAAAACTAAGAAAAAAGGATTGGAAATCATTTATAAGATTATAAAACCATTTAAAGTGAGTAACTAGGCTTTTGAAGGCATAAGTGAAACAAATAGACTTTGCTTGTCGATGGATGGCTTTCACTTCACGTTTCCCAATGCAAACATCCAATTATGATCTGTTGTAACTAGAAATGAAAAAAATTTTGATTTAAAATCATTTCTAAGTTTATTAAACCACTTAAAGCGAGTAACAAGGCTTTCAAAGGCATTCATGACTATAAATTGACTTTTCTTGTCAATGAATGGTATCTCTTCATGTTTCCCATTACAAACATCAATTATGAGGGATTTTAAGCAAAAATACCAAAGAATTTGATTTAAAATCATTTATAAGATTGTAAAACCATTTGAAGCAAATAATAATACTTTCATTGAGATGAGTAACTATAAATAGACTTTTGTTCTCAATAGATAGCTTTTGCTTTATGTTTTCTAGAGAAAAAATCTAATTATGATCTGTTTTAAACAAAAATGAAAAAAAATTCAATTGGAAATCATTTATAAGATTATAAAACCATTTAAAGTAAGTAATTAGACTTTCGAAGGCATGAGTGACTATAAATGGACTTTTCTTGTCAATAGGTGGTTTCCGCTTCATGTTTCCCAGTGCAAACATCCAATTATGATCTGTTGTAACTAGAAATGAAAAATATTTTGATGTAAAATCATTTATAAGGTTATTAAACAACTTAAAGCTAGTAATAAGGCTTTTGAAGGCACAAATGAATATAAATGGACATTTCTTGTTAATGGATGGCATTTGCTTCACGTTTCCCAATGCAAACAACTAATTATGATCAATTTTATCCAAAAATGAAAAAGATTTTGATTTAAAATCATTTATAAGATTACAAAACCATTTAAAGTGAGTAACAAGGCTTTCAATGGCATGAGTGACTATAGATGGACATTTCTTGTCAATGGATGGCATCTGCTTCATGTTTCTTAAGACAAACATCCAATTATGAGGGATTTTGACCAAAAATGAAAAAGATTTTGATTTAAAATCATTTATAAGATTATAAAATCATTTAAAGCGAGTAACAAGGCTTCAATAGCATGAGTGACTATATATGGACTTTTCTTATCAATAGATGGATTAACTTCATGTTTCTCAATGCAAGCATCCAATTATAAGGGATTTTAACCAAAAATGGAAAAGAGTTTGATTTAAAATTATTTATAGGATTATAAAACCATTAAAAGCAAGTAACAAGGCTTTCGATCGGATGAGTAACTATAAATGAACTTTTCTTCTCAATGGATAGCTTTTGTTTCATGTTTCTTGATGCAAATATCTAATTATGATCTGTTTTAAGCAAAAATGAATTAAAATTTGATTGGAAATCATTTGTAAGGTTATAAAACCATTTAAAGTGAGTAATTAGGCTTTCAAAAGTATGAGTAAATATAAATGGACTTTTCTTGTCAACAGATTGCTTTAGCATCACGTTTGTTGACGCAAACATCTAATTATGATCTCTTCTAACCAAAAATGAAAAAAATTTAATTGAAAATCATTTATAAGATTATAAAACCATTTAAAGATACTAAGTAGGCTTTTAAAGGCATGAGTGACTGTAAATAGATTTTTGTTGTCAATGGATGGCATCCGCTTCTTGTTTCTTGATACAAACATCCAATTATGATCGATTTTAACAAAAAATGGAATATTTTTTGGTTTAAAATCATTGATAAGGTTATAAAACCATTTAAAGTGAGTAACAAGTCTTTCGAAGGCATGGGTGACACTAAATGGACTTTTCTTATCAATGAATGGCATCTGCTTCACATTTTTTGACCAAAAATCCAATTATTAGAGATTTTAACAAAAACTAAAAAAGATTTTGATTTAAAATCATTTATAAGATTATAAAACCATTTAAAGCAAGTAACAAGGATTTTAATGGGATGAGTAACTATAAATGTACTTTTCTTCTCAATGGATGGCTTTCACATCACATTTCTTGATGCAAACATCCAATTATGATCTATTTTAACCAAAATGAAAAAAAGTTCAATTGAAAATCATTTATAAGATTACAAAACCATTTAGAGCGAATGATTAGTCTTTCGAAGTCATGAGTAACTATAAATAGATTTTTGTTGTCACTAGATGGCTTTCACTCACGTTTCTCAATGTAGACATCCAATGAGGATCTGTTTTAGTCAAAAAAATAAAATCAGTTTACAATCATTTATAAGATTATAAAACCCTATAAAGCAATGCTTTCGATGGCATGAGTGATTGTAAATGGACTTTTTTTCTCACTGAATGGCATCCGCTTCATGTTTCTTAATTCAACATCCAATTATGATCGATTTTAACCAAAAATAAAGAATATTTTGATTTAAAATCATTCAAAGGCATGAGTGACTGTAATTAGACTTTTCTTGTCAATGGATAGCTTCCACTTCACATTTGCCAATGCAAACATCCAGTTATCATCTGTTTTATTTGAAAATGAAGAAAATTTTGGTTTAAAATCATTTATAAGATTATTAAACCACTTAAAGCAAGTAATTAGGCTTCCAAAGGCATAAATGACTATAAACAAACTTTTCTTGTCAATGGATGGCTTTTGCTTCTTGTTTCCTGATGCCAACATCAAATTATGATATGTTTGAACCAAAAATAAAAAACAATTGATTTAAAATCATTTATAAGACTATAAAACCATTTAAAGTGAGTAACTAGACTTTGATGGCATGAGTGACTGTAAATGGACTTTTCTTGTCAATGGATGGCGTTCGGTTCATGTTTCCAAATGCAAACAACCAATTCTGATATGTTTTAATCAAAAATGAAGAAAAATCACTTATAATATTATAAAATCACTTAAAGCGAGTAACAAGGCTTTCAAAGGCATGGACGACTATAAATAGAATTTTCTTGTCAATGGATAGCATTGGCTCCACATTTCTCAATACCAACATCCAATTATGATCAATTTTAACCAAAAATGAAAAGGATTTTGATTGAAAATTATTTATATTATTATGAAACCACCTAAAGTGAGTAACGAGGCTTTCGATGGCATGAGTGACTATCAGTGAACTTTTTTTGTTAATGGATGGCGTACGCTTCACGTTTCTTGATGCAAACATCCAATTCTGATTGATTTTAACAAATAACGAGAAAGATTAGGATTTAAAATCATTTATAAAATTATAAAACCATTTAAAGAGAGTAACAAGGCTTTCGATAGCATTAGTGACAATAAATGGACATTTCTTGTCAATGGATGGCATTAGCTTGACATTTCCCAAAGCAAACATTCAATTATGATTGATTTTAACCAAACAAGAAAAACATTCGATTCAAAATCATTTATAAGATTATAAAACCGTTTAAAGTTAGTAATAAGGCTTTGATGGAATGAATGACTATAAATGTGCTTTTCATGCCAATTGACGGCTTTAGCTTCATGTTTCCCAATGTGAACATCCAATTATGACCTATGTTAACCTAAAAAAAAAAAGTTCAATTCCAGATCATTTGTAAGATTAGAAAATCACTTAAAGCGAGTAACAAGGCTTTCAAAGGCATGTGTGACTATAAATAGACTTTTCTTGTCAATGGATGGCATTTGTTTCACGTCTCCCAATGCAAACATTCAATTATGATGAATTTTAACAGAAAATGAAAAAGATTTTGATTTAAAATCATTTAGAAGATTATAACACCATTTAAAGCGAGTAATAAGGCTTTCGATGACATGAGCGACTATAAATAAACTTTTCTTCCCAGTGGATGCCATTCACTTCACGTTTCCTGATTTAAACATCAAAAGAAATATTTTGATTTAAAATCATTGATAAGAATATAAAACCATTTAAAGTAAGTAATAAGGCTTTTGAAGGCATAAGTGACTATAAATGGACTTTTCTTGTCAGTGGATAGCTTTTGCTTCACATTTCCCTATGCAAACATCCAATTATGATTGACTTTTAACAAAAATGAAAATGATTTTGATTTGAAATAATTTATAAGATTATAAAACCATTTAAAGAGAGTAACAAGGGTTTTCATGGCATAAGTGACTATAAATGGACTTTTCGTATCAATGGATGGAATCCACTTCTCGTTTCCCAATGCCAACATTCAATTATGATTAAATTTAATTAAAAATGATGAATATTTGGATTTAAAATCATTTATAAGATTATAAAACCCTTTAAAGCGGGTGATAAGGCTTTCGAAGGCATGACTGACTACAAATGGAATTTTTTTGTCGATGTTTGGCTTTTAGTTCATGTTTCCTGATGTAAACATCCAATTATGATATGTTTTAATTAAAATAAAAAAATTTGATTTAAAATTATCTATAAGATTATAAAATCATTTAAAGTGAGTAATTAGGTTTTCGAAGCCTTAAGTGGCTACAAATGGACTTTTCTTATCAATGGATGGATTTTGCTTCACGTTTTCTGATGCCAACATCAAATTATGATCTGTTTTAACCAAAAATAGAAAAAAATCAATTGAAAATGATTTATAGGATGATAAAACTATTTAAAATGAGTAACTAGGCTTCGATGGCATGAGTGACTATAAATGGGCTTTTTTTATCAATAAATGGCTTTTGATTCACGTTTCCTAATGCGAACATCAAATTATAATCTGTTTTAATCAAAAATGAAAAAAATTTCAGTTTAAGATCATTTATAAGATTATAAAACCACTTAAAGCGAGTAATAAGGTTTTCGAAGGCATGCCTATAGATGAACTTTTCTTGTCAATAGATAGCATTCGTTTCACGTTTTTCAATACAAACATCCAATTATGATTGATTTTAACTAAAAATAAAAAAGATTTTGATTTAAAATCATTTATAAGATTATAAAATCATTTAAAGTGAGTAACAAGCTTTCGATGGCATGAGTAGTCATAAATAGACTTTTCTTGTCAATTGATGATTTTTGCTTCATGTTTCTTGATGCAAACACCCAATTATGATCTATTTTAACTGAAAATAAAAAAAATCAATTAAAAATTATTTATAAGATGTAAAACCATTGAAATCAAGTAACAAGGCTTTCAATTGATGGCATTCACATCATGTTTCCCAATACAAACATCCAATTATAATCAATTTTTAAATCAAAATGAAAAAAGTTTCGATTTAAAATCATTTGTAAGATTATAAAACCATTTAAAGTGAAAAACAAGGCTTTTGATGGCATGAGTGACTATAAATGGACTTTTCTTCTCAATGGATGGCATCCGCTTTATGTTTGCCAATGCAAACATCCAATTATGATCAATTTTAACCAAAAACAAAAAAATAGTTTCATTTAAAATCATTAATAAGATTATAAAACCATTTACAGTGAGTAACAAGGATTTCGAAGGCATGAGTGACTATAACTAGACTTTTCTTGTCAATGCATAGTTTCTGCTTCACGTGTCCTAATGAAAACATCCAATTACAATACGTTTTAATCAAAAACCAAAAAAATTAATTTAACATCAGTTATAAGATTATTAAACCATTTAGAACAAGTAATAAGGCTTTCGAAGGCATGAATAACTATAAATGGAGTTTTCTTGTCAATGGATGGAATTTACATCATTTTCCCCTATGCAAACATCCAATTATGATAAATTTAACCCAAAATGAAAAAGATTTCGATTAAAAATCATTGATAAGATTATAAAACCATTTAATGTGAGTAACAAGGCTTTTGATGGCATGAGTGACTATAAATGGACTTTTTTGTCAGTGGATGGTATTCAGTTAATGTTTCCTAATACAAACAACCAATTATGATTGATTTCAGCTAAAAACGAAAAACATTTTGATATAAAATCATTTATAAGATGAAAAAACCATTTAAAGCTAGTAATAAGGCTTTCGATGGCATTAGTGACTATAAATAGACCTTGCTTGTCAATCAATGGCATTAGCTTGACATTTCCCAATGCAAGCTTCAAATTATGATATACTTTTGACCAAAAATTAAAAAGATTTTGATTTAAAATCATTTATAAGATTATAAAATCATTTAAAGCTAGTAACAAGGCTTTAATGGCAAAACTGAAGATAAATGGACTTTGCTTGTTAATTGATGGCTTTCCGCTTCATGTTTCCTAATGCGAATATCCAATTATGATCTGTGTTAACCAAAAATGAAAACAATTCAAGTCAAAATCATTCATGAGATTATAAAACCACTTAAAGCGAGTAACGAGGCTTTCAAAGGTGTAAGTGACTATAAATGGACTTTTCTTGTCAATGAATGTGTAGTACCCTGTATTTTGATACGGTGGCTAATAAAGTTTATGGATGCCAATTGAGGTTGATTGCTGAGTTAAAAGGGTAATTCAGAAGTGAACATGTGAAATCTCGATCTTCATAGGCCATAACTAGAAGTAGAAGTGATAATACAAACTAGGGGTAATTTCATAATTTCTCTTGGTGAGCTCCTACGAGTGGGTTTTTTTTAAGCTACTAGGTCTAAATAGGCCTAAGAAATGAATGAATCATGTTTATGATGGTAAATAAATAAGGAAGATAAAAATAATGATAATTTCCATAGTAGGGGCAAAATGGTCATTTTTCATCTCGAGTTTAAATTTTTTTTGTTTCATGAACCCGAGTACCTTTAGACTATTATGGACTTTGTTTTGGTGTCAAAAGAGCAAAAAGGTTGCACAAAGGATTGGAAGAAGACAAAACCACCATGTTAAGGGCATTTTGGTAATTTTAATGGAAATTTGGATTAACTTGAAGCATAAATATCTCAGCTCCAGCAGCTTCTCCTTCTTCTTCTTCCTCCACTTTCACATTTCTTTTATCCTCCATGGAAGCTTGCTTTGCAACTTCCATAACTTTCTCTCTCTAGCTCCAATTTTCATGCTTTTGTGTACTTTTTCATAAAACCTTTGTGCTCTTTCACTCTCTCACTTTAAAACCCTTGAAAAGTCTTTGTTCATCACTTTCTCTCACTAGTTTAAAGTTTTAGACAGAGAAAGAGAGACTTGCTATAGTAGCTTGGAAGCTTTTGAAAAGGAATTCAACTACAAAAAACCACCAAGGTGAGTTAATCTATTGTTGAGATTTTTATTCATTTTTAAGGTGACTAGAGCAGTGAAATAAATAGCCACCTAATGGTGATTGAAAGTGTCAAGCGCTGCTCTACAATATGTTTATTATGCCATTCTTACATAAGAATGAATGTTTGCTTACTTGGGTACCTCGAAAATCGTTAAAGGACGGCAATGTACCAAATGGTACAATTAAGTTGAATTAAGTCTCGAACTAGTCCAAATAGAGATTTTAAGATAAAATTGAGAATTTTAAAACACTAGAATGACTTAAAATGGTGATTCGGATGTGAGTGTTGGATGAAAGTTTTGACTAAGATTGATCATTTGGAGTATAATTTGAGTTTGAGAAGTGAAGATATTTAATTTCGGTATTTTTTCGAGGATAAGGGCAAAATAGTCATTTTGCCACCCCAGGGGCAAAAGTATAATTTTACACCACCTAACCCTTGTCATGCCCATGGATTTGAGCCATTAGCATTTTATATCATGGATAATTGAAGGATTTTATGTGGTGGTGGAAGAAAGCTTAATTATTAAGTTTTTAAACATGGACCAATAACATGGTGACAAGTGTCAAGCATGGATTATTTTATTATTTGGCTTTAAAAATCAGCCCATAACCCTCCCAGCTCATTTATCTTGGTCGGCCAAAGAGAGAAAAAGAAAAAAAAAGAAGAACAAAAACCCTAGAGAGAAAAATTCAAAGGGAAATTGTTGATTTTCAAGGAATCAAGCCATTAAAGGTAAAATTTCTTAATTCTAGCTTGTGATCTATCTTTCTTATGCATTATTTTGCATTTTCCATGGTTGAATCACAAGATATCATGAAGGATAGTGTGCTGATCAAACCTTAGGAGAGAGAATTTGATGCTGAATTTAGTTAGAAAACATGTTATTTTAGTGTTTTTAGTTGTTTGGTGATGTGTAGTATGAAAAGCAAGCAAGAAAAATTCTTGTTCTTACATCACATTCATTGGCTGAATATTCCATGTGGAATATTGATGATGAATTTGATTGAATTTCAAGTGATTTGATTAGGAATGAATGATTTATGGTGTGAGAATCAAGCATGAAAAATTATATTGTTAGTGCACTCACCATGGCTGATTTTTTCAAGGGAAAATGTGAGGATGATTTTGCCACATTTCAATTTATTTAGATTATGTTTAATGATTTGGAGTATTAGGAGAGAAATGGAATTGTTTGGAGTTGAATTGGACGTTTTGGCCAATTAATCGGGTGATAGCTCGAATTAGGCCAATACCATTTTATTTAGGTACATAATTGAATTTATGCTGAACACCGTATTTAGATAGTTACCCGAGTATTTCTCATCTCATTTCATGCATTAGTATAGAGCCTGAATTGGTTTTACAACGGTTTAGCACAAATGTAGCAAATTGCTTATTGTGCATTATGTCTAGGTGGTGAGCATTCTAGCAAGAGTAAAGAGGTAGTATCCAAGGATCAAGAATCAGAGTATCCCGAATTCAATTCCCATTACAGTGAGTAACCTTATTATCATCTTAATTATCTAAAGTATGTTTTTATTCGATTTTGTAATTTTATGGAAAATCTGTTTAAATGATATGATTTTATAAATTGTTTTGAAATTTAATGATGACTTGAAAATGGAGTAATTGGAGACTACTTGCTATATTGTAAATTATGTTTTGAATTGAATGGCTTATGATAATGTGGGCATGAATGGCTGGATGGGCATTTGTGTTGAAAATGTATAAACTGTTGTTTGCATTGATAGGCTGGATAATGATAAAATTGCCATGTCATGCTATTGAATTTTTATTGAATTGGTGGGTTATAGATTGGTCACTGCAGTGGCGGGTTTTGTGGACCAGCTTTTTTGAAGGGCACGAAATCCGGGTATATTCTTACCTCGATTGAGGAGGCGCATAAGGTAACTCCTGAGGTAAAACTTTAGAGTTCACTTCACGCCAAACCAGCACGTGAGGATGAACTCAGCCAACGCCAAGGAACGGCTATGTTTTCAAAATAAAAACATGATTTATGCCTACATGACTTTTTAACAGTCTTGGCAGATTCGGTTGGGATAGCCCTAGGCCAAGGTATCCCTGAGAACCGAGTATGAGAATGATTTTGGCACGAGCCAAGCTTTTCAATAAATCATAAGCCTCGTTGTTTATTTGGGTGAAATGAATCTATTTTATCTTATGAAAATGAGTTTGAAATGCTGTGAATCATTTTTATGCTAATTTATTTTATTTGTCTCCATTTACTCAACTTTAGATATTTTAGATGATATTTGTTTACTCATTGGGATTATATAATCTCACCACCCTCCTTTCCACCCATTCCGGGCTCAGGATAGTCAGTAGATAGCTCATTTCGTTAAGGGCTACAGTTGGACTTGCATCCTAAAAAATTGTAGGTTCACAGCTTTCATTAGTTTTAGTCATTCGGGGGCCCACATGTCATTGTTAAATATTTTGAATACTTGGCTGTGTGTGCTACTGTATGTAGCAATTTATTTTGTTTTTACACTGTAAAAATTATTTACGTAGCGTTCTATAAAAATTATTTTATGAAAAATTGGAATATTTTATTCCATTAGTTATAATTTCACTTTAAATGAATGTTTTAGATATCTAAACTTATTTTCGAATATGAAATGTGTAAATTTCTCTCATATACTACATTTTAGTTGGTTTCAAAAATTTTAGGAAAAATGACCAAAATACCCCTATGTAGTTGAAACTTTTCTTTCATTGTTTGTGAATTGAAATTGGTTCATATCACTTTAAAACATGATTTTAGTAACTAATACTCATAGGGGAAGCGAGAAAACTGATGTTAAGCCTTGCGAGGTTTCGATTGGCATTCCGGGTAATGAATGTCTATCGGGACATCGCGACGGTTGTCACGGGCTCGACGGGAGTTCTGAGTCATGACAGAAAGCTAGTTAGGAATACGAAGTAGAGCTTGATTTAAGAAATAGCTTTCAGAAATGTATTTATGCAAATTGGGTTGGTAGTGATGTTGTGCGTGTGTGATAGGTTCCAACAAGGCCTCACATATCCATTTGAAGCAATAATCGATCTTAGAATCAATTAAAGAATCAACAAGACTAGTGTCAAGCTTGGCTCTACAATATGTTTATTATGCCATTCTTACATAAGAATGCATGTTTGCTTACTTGGGTACCTCGAAAATCGTTAAAGGACGGCAATGTACCAAATGGTACAATTAAGTTGAATTAAGCCTCGAACTAGTCCAAATGGAGATTTTAAGATGAAATTGAGAATTTTAAAACCCCAGAATGACTTAAAATGGTGATTCGGAGTTTGAGGACCGATTTGGAGTCAAATTGGAATTTTCATGACCTAGAGGCAAAATGGTCATTTTGCCACCCAAGGTTAAGATGTGAGTGTTGGATGAAATTTTTGACTAAGATTGATCATTTGGAGTATAATTTGCGTTTGAGAAATGAAGAATTGTAATTTCGGCATTTGTTCGAGGATAAGGGCAAAATAGTCATTTTGCCACCCAAAGGTAAATTTGTAATTTTACATCACCCAACACTTGTCATGCCCATGGATTTCAGCTTTTAGCATTTTATATCATGGATAACTGAAGGATTTTATGTGGTGGTGGAAGAAACCTTAATTATTAAGTTTTTAAACATGGACCAATGGAATGGTGACAAGTGGCAAGCTTTCATTTTTTTATAATTTACATTAAAAATCAGCACATGACTCTCCCATTTCACTCCCATATGTTTGGCCTCACCAAGAACAAAGAGAAAAAAAGAAAGAACAAAACCCTAGTAGAAAAATTCTAGGCAAAATTGGTGGATTTCAAGGAATCAAGTGACAAAAGGTAAGATTTCTTGATTTTAGCTTGTGATCTACCTTTCTTATGCATTCTTTTTCATTTTCCATGGTTGAGAATCAAGTTTGCATGAAGATACCTTTGCTGGCCAGACATGGGGGGAAGGGTTTTGATCTTGGATTTAGCTAGAAAACATGTTATTCTAGTGTTTTTAGTTGGTTAGTGATGTGTAGCATGAAAAGCAAATAAGAAAAATTCATGTTCTTCCATGACCCTCCATTGGCCAAATTTTCCCTATGGTGTGTTGATGGTGGACTTGATTTTATTTCAAGTGATTTGGTTAGGAATTAATGATTTATGGTGCAAAAATCAAGTAGGAAAAACCATAGTGTTCATGCACCCACCATGGTTGAAATTCCTAAGAAGAAATGTGAACATTATCTTATGTTACTTGACTTGAGTTTGATGATTTGGAGTATTGGGAGAGAAATGGAGTTATTTGGAGTTAAATTGGACATATTGGCCAATTAATCAGGTGATAGATCGAATTAGGCCAATACCATTTTATTTAGGTACACAATTGAATTTATGTAGAACACCGTGTTTAGACGATGATCCGAACATTTCACATCCCACTTCATGCATTTATATAGAGCCTAAATTAGTTTTATAATGGTTTAGCACAAATATAGTAAATTGTTTATTGTGCATTATGTCTAGGTGGTGAGCATTCAGGCAAGAGTAAAGAGGTAGTATCCGAGGATCTAGAATCAAAGTATCCCAAATTCGATTCCCATTACAATGAGTAACCTTATTATCGTCTTAATTATCTAAAGTATGTTTTTATCCAATTTTGTAATTTTATGGAAAATGTGTTTAAATGAAATGATTTTATAAATTGTTTTTAAATTTAATGATGACTTGAAAATGGTGTAATTGGAGACTACTTGCTGTTTTGTAAATTATGTTTTGAATTGAATGGGTTATGATAATATGTGAGCATGAATAACTGGATGGGTATTTGTGTTGAAAATGTGTAAACTGTTGTTTGCCTTGATAGGCTGGATAATGATAAAATTGCCATGTCATCCTGTTGAATTTTTATTGGATTGGTGGGTTATAGATTGGTCACTACAGTGGCGGGTTTCTATGGACCAGCCTATTAGAGGGGCACGGTAAACCCAGTTATATTTTACCTTAGTACGACAGGCGCATAGGGTAACTCATGAGGTAAAACTTTAGAGTTCACTTCACGCCAAACCACCACATGAGGGTGAACTCACCCAACGCCAAGGAACGGCTATGTTTTCAAAATAAAAACATGATTTATGCGTACATGACTTTTTAACAACCTTGGCAAAATTCGGTTGGGAAAGCCCTAGGCCAAGGTATCCCTGACAACTGAGTATGAGAATGATTTTGGCACGACCCAAGCTTTTCAGGAAATCATAAGCCTCGTTGTTTATTTGGGTGAAATGAATCTATGTTATCTTATTAAAATGAGTTCGAAATGCTGTGAATCATTTTTATGCTAATCTATTTTATCTGTCTCCATTTACTCAGCTTTAGATATTTTAAATGATATTTGTTTACTCATTGGGATTATATAATCTCACCACCCTCTTTTCCACCCATTCCAAGCTCAAGATAGTCGGTAGATAGCTCATTTCATTGAGGGCTACAGTTGGACTTGCATCCTAAAAAACTATAGGTTCACAACCTTCATTACTTTTAGTCATTCAGGGGCCCACATGTCATTGTTAAATATTTTGAATACCTGGCTATGTGTGCTATTGTATGTAGGAATTTATTTTGCTTTTATGCTGTAAAAATTATTTACGTAGCGTTCTATAAAAATTGTTTTATGAAAAATTAGAATATTTTATTCATTATTTTTATTTTATTCCATTAGCTATAATTTCACTTTAAATGAATGTTTTAGATATCTAAACTTATTTTTGGTTATGAAATATGTAAATTTCTCTCATATACTACATTTTAGCTGGTTTCAGAATTTTTTGAAAAAATAACCAAAATACCCCTGTGTAGTTGAAGCTTCTCTTTGACTGTTTTTTAGTTGAAATTGGTTCATATCACTTTATAACATGATTTTAGTAACTAGTACTCATAGGGGAAGTAAGAAAACTGATGTTAAGCCTTGCGAGGTTTCGATTGGCATTTCGGGTAATGAATGTCTATCAGGACATCACGGCGGTTGTCACGGGCTCGATGGGAGTTTCGGGTCGTGAAAACTGGTGAGTGAACTTGCATTTCAAAACTATTTTAGGAATGTGAATCTATTTGNATATATATATATATATATATATATATATATGTTGTGCATGGATGGTTGATATTGTGTGATAATTATAACCGTGTATGTGCACGATGTGGGGGGATGCACATGCCGGTGATGACTGTGGTGAGGGAGATGGATGATGATAATGTCCGTCTGCACAATGTGGGGGGATGTACACTATGGCACTAACTGTGCACGATGTGGGGGGATGCACACGATGACTCTAGCTATGTGCATGATGTGGGGGGATGCACATGAGTTGGGTGAGATGATGGTGGTATTGGTGTTTATTTATGTATATAAGTATATATATGTTTATGAAATAAAAGTTAATGAATATGGTATACATTTGTAATGCATGTGAAATTTGGCATGATGAATCTTGAGAATTTCTCATTTTCTTGCAAATTGATTTTTATTGCAACACCAAATGGATTTTTAGTTCAAAAGATGTCCTTTTTACTCTTAGGTGCCCTGCTTCTCGTTGCAGCGAGAAACATTCTGTTTTGGCAGCCAGCAACTCGCTGCAGTGAGAAACTCTCAGGTTTTGATGCAGTGCTTTCACTTTGATAAAGATTTTGACCACCTTCCCCTCCGAACTGGCAGAAGTGGTAAACATAAAAGTTGGAGCCCTGTCTCTTAGCTTTCTAATGGTTTAAAAGTCAGGTCAATTTCACTTCTGTAACGGGAGATATATTAGAAAAACTGAAACATATGCAAACTAACACTAAATCTTGCTGCAGCGAGAAACTTGCTGCCATGCTTGCTACCTTGATTTTAACATATTTTTCACCCATTTAACTTCATGGATTGATCTTGGGTTTTTGCAACACTATGAGGTTATTAATGAAAGTTTGAAATGAGGGGTTTTTAGTAAGCAACTAAATTAATTGCATTGTTTTTGAAACAAGTGCATCATGATTTCCAAATTGTTCCTATTGATTGCTTGTTCCTTTCTTTTGTTCACTCACTGAGTTTTATACTCACGTTTTAAAACTTCATGTTTTTTTATTCGAAGGCAGTTGGGACCTAGATTGAGTCGCACACATATGCTCGCCTTTTTGGTAGGTACTATGGCATCTCAGTAGCTGTACCTTTAACCACGATCACTTCGCTGATGGTCAAGAGTCTTTTGCTTCTGTACATGTATAAGTAATGAAGACCACTAAGATTCATGTTAAAAATGAAATATGTATATTTGATTACTAATGCCACTGTAAGGTGGCAAATGAGTGATACTATGTTAGCATAATACAAATGTGAATATTGGATTGCCATAAAATGTTATTGAAGTATTTAAAATTTAGAATTGAAATATGTGGTCCTAGAAATGACGGTTGAGAATGATGACTGGGATTGCATTAAAAGGCTTGCTTGGGCTTAGTGGGCTATGCCTATTAGGTCCATGCGTCGATCATGGCCTAGAATTTGGGTTGTGACAAAGGTGGTATCAGAGCTCTAGGTTTAGTCGAGTCCTAGGGATTCTCGTGTCAATCAGTGGAATTGTCAAAGTTAATGTAGAGTCTTGTCTATTGTTTGTGATTGCAGCACAAATCATGGACAGGAAGCTATATGAATTCCTATTCCTAGTAACCTACTCTTTTGCTATCGTCATGTAAAGGAGCACGTGTGATAATGGTAATAAGGGACATACTTTGATCAGAACGAATAATGATCATTGAGATTCACTTGAAGCTTGTACATCTAAGTATTAAGGGAGGTGTAAACTGATACCCACGTACACAGAGGCAAGTGCACTATGTTGATTAAGCTTGCCCTGCCTCTATATAAATGGCGTCGAACTTACAAAATACTTTATATGCAGATATGTGCTGTATATGTGTGTAGTAGCCTAGACTGAGTTGGTTTTGATTCTAATTAAGTAACTGCGAGATTCCAAGGCTTCAATTGAATTATTGTGGTTTATGGTCATAATTGCATGAATTAGCTCAAGGGTGAAAATCGCTGATTATTATAATTGACGCATGGTCATGAAGTGAAAGGCTAGTAAATTATCTACTCTAAGGATGAGCTTGAATTTTGCCATGCTTAATGTGGAGCCAAAGGATTAAAGAACTAGATGTGGATTTAGCAGTTTGAAATTACATGACATGGAAATGACAAATTTAGTCTAAGTGCCATATGGAGTTCTATATGAAGATTGATATATGAATTGCTTTAAAGGTCAATTTAAAAATATGTTTGGTTCAATATGCAACCTATGATGTAAATGATTAGTCTTGAATGTGACTTCTCCAAAGGTAAAGGACTTAAAACATGTGGATTTTTGGATATGCTCTAAGAGGAAGCTTCCGCATCCTAAGCTTAAGAAATTTTGATCTTATGACTGCAAACACAAGATACAAAAATTTAGTGAATTGTCTATCTTATGGATGTAATTGGTTAAGAATTGATGAGTAAAGTCAAGATCTTAACACTAAGTGGTGTACAATTTGATACATGTGTGCTGAAGAGTAAATTTAGAGATCATTGCTTAAGCAATTTGAATCGAATGTTGTGGTAAAGGTATATGAATATTAGTAGTGAGGTATGTCCAAAGTGAGATATGTGGAGACTAATGTTCCGATCACAAACTTACGATAGAAAGATAGTTTTGCAAATTGTGGTTTCCATGATCATAAAATATATGGAGATTATCAATATGTAGGCATACACTTGGAGTTGTATCATATGGAAGGAGATATGCCATAGGGGAGTTTACCCTGATTTATGGTTACATGACTATAGGCTTGGCATGAGATTGAGAATGCCCTAGCATAAATGTGGAATGTATTGTGAAAGGTTGAAAAGCCACATATACCTTAACAAGGTCAATAACATGAATAAGGGGGAAATATGGATGTTGACATGCTGAGCATAAAGAGCATAAGGATAATGAAAGCAATTATACTAAGTTAGATGGTTTGATCCGAACTAAGAACACGGACACCTTGGGAGATTTTAAAATAATGTCCAGTGGGGTTAGTGAGCAAAAGTGTTATCGGGCATGCAATGAATGATTAAAGTTATGAGTGGCTTTGAAGATAAGCCTTTGATTACTTAAGTTCTCAATGGAACCTTATTAGAGGAAGTGTTTAAGTGTTTTGGAAGTGTATGGAAAAGGATAAGAGAATATATTAGCTTGACTTGCTATAAGAGGTCAAAATTTGGATGGCCATGAGTGGCTTGTGAGTAACCCAGTAATGTATAGGTGAATGTGCAAGGGAGCTATGATTGATAGATAAGGGTAGAACTTTAATGATGAGACTGTGTTCACTACTTTAGGCATTGAACTGTAAATTACGAACATGTATCCACCTTGTGAACACCCTGGTGAGATAAATTCGAGAGATTTTTCACAATGAGAAAACACTAAAGCTGAAAGAGCAAATGGCTATATAATCAAGTTGGGCTCGTGACTGACATGTCACATAAGTATGAAGATATGGTACAAGCATAAGTATACTTGGAAATACTGGTTTGAGGCAATGATTATCCTACTGTTTTGTGGACTCGATGAGGTTCTGGTCTCGACATAATTGTAGACGCAAGGCATAAATTGTGAAATGTGGTTCCCCCACAAGTTCCAATTTATTTTGAGTAATTATCAAGGTAAAGTGCTTGATAGGGATAGTGGAAGGTTGAACTATGCTTCAAATGTTTAGAGAAGGAGGGTGACATGGTTTGATTAAATGATACTACCCTTGGTAAAAGAATAGAAATACACTGTGGAAATTGTAGAAATCTACTTAGAAAATAGATGATGATTCGAGTATTTATATATGAGTAAAGACTTTGGTAATGTGAGACCTTGACCTCTATAGGCTCATAACTAGGCATAGACGCAATAACACGGGTTAGGGGTAATTTCATCATTTCTTTAATAAGCCCCTAAAAGTAAGTTTTAAACAATATTATGACCTAAGAAGGCCTAAGGCATAAATGAATGATGAAAATATGGGTAAAATGACATGGAAACAAAAATTTTGACAATTTTCACGATAGGGGCAAAATTATCATTTTTCTTTTCGGGTTAGAATTTTTAAGTTTTCATGAACTCGAGCATTTCTAGACCATTATGGACCTTGTCCCAGTGTCAAAAGAGTAAAAAGATTGAATAAAAGATTGAAGGAGAACAAGTTAATTTGTGGAGGGGCATTTTGGTAATTTAAGTGAAGTGGATAAGCTTGGGCTATAAATATCCCTTGCTTCTAGCAGCTTCTTCTCCCATTTTCCAGCAGCTTGTCTTCTTCTTCCTTTTTCCTTCTTCCTTCTTACGTTTCTTCAGCCTCCATGGGAGTTCTCTTCAAGCTTCCATAACTTTCTCTCTCTAGCTTCAATTTTCATGCCTTTGTGCACCTTTCCATGGAACCTTTGTGCTCTTCCACTCTCTCTCTTTAAAACCCTTGAAAAATCATACTTTCAAACTTTCTTTCACTAGTTAGGTGTTTAGAGAGAGAAAGAGATAGCTTTTATATTAGCTTGGAAAAACTATTGGAAAGAATTCCAAAATTTCAAGGCTATCAAGGTGAGCTGTAAATTAAAGTTGATTTTAAATGTTGAGGGTGGCTAATGATTAGGCTTGTGAATGTTTTATAGTAGGATGTTTATTCAGTTTAGAGTGGTTGAGGTAGTGA
The DNA here is from genome assembly GCF_000208745.1 of Theobroma cacao. Taxonomy (NCBI): domain Eukaryota; kingdom Viridiplantae; phylum Streptophyta; class Magnoliopsida; order Malvales; family Malvaceae; genus Theobroma; species Theobroma cacao. The sequence goes on from NC_030855.1 coordinate 8,521,958, forward strand.
ATATAGATAGCCATTTAAATGACAATTGAAAGCTAGCTAAGAGATAGCTTTTAGGGTTTATAGTGTGAATTAACATAATGGTGATGTTAATGTAATGGTAGGTTCCAACGAAGTTCCATCCTTCCAATTGGACCATTAGGGAAGTAAGAGTTGGCTAAAGGCTCAACGAATACCGATGAGTGGACTTGCATTTCAAACTTATTTTGGGGAATGTGAATGATTTTATCCAATTTGTCTTTGAAAATATACCTTGGGAACAAGCCTTTGGTGAAGTGATTTTATATTATGAAAATGTGTTATACAATGGGTTATGTGTTATCACAATATGATAATATGCATGATATGCATTAGGTGCTTCCTTGTATGTTGATGTGGACCCTGTTATGTGCGAGTCGAAGTGCAGAGAAGCCATTGCTGACTCGGCTATGTGCGAGTGAGAGTGCGCATAAGCCGTTGCATATGTTATGATGATGATGGGAGAGTGTACATGATGATTGATATATATATATATATATATATATATACACATATATGGTATATGGTTGTAATGCAAAAATGTGAGCATCTGATTTGTTGAAATTTGGGAGTTTGTGTGTGTTACATGTTGCTTTTGTTATTTTAGTACGATGGCTTCATTTTAAGGGAAAAGGAAATTTTTTCTTGATGTTCTAATTCTCGCTGCATCGAGAAACTCTCGGGTTTGGAGGGGTGGTGCTGGCCGGGAATCTTGCTGCAGCGAGAAATTTTCTGTTTTGAAACCCAAAATTTCACTGCAGCGAGATTTAATCTCGTTGCAACGAAAAACTTTCTGTTTTTCTCCTCATTTGGTTCGGTTGCTACCCTATTTTCCATTTCTTTGGTACCATAGTTAAGCATGGACTTTCAACATTAAGGAATAAATTAATTAAGTTTAAAATGAGGAGGTTTGGTGAGAAACCCTCGGCCAGTTAAGAAACCCTTAGCTAGATGATAATTTAAGTCAAGTGTCGCTGCAGTGAGGACCCATCGTATATTTGACTTGAGTCGCATGAACACTACTAAAGTTTTCACTCTCCGAATCCTTTGTTGAGCATGGACCTTTTTATAAAGTGATTTACTCATGTGGGGTTTACATGAGGGGTTTTACTAAGAGATAAAACAAATTGCATTGTTTTAAGAAAATGAATGCATGATGATTTCGTTAAACACCCTTTATAGTATGCTTGTTCCCTTTCTTGTTCACTCACTAGGTTTATACTCATCGTTTTCAACTTCATGTTTTTCAGATCATGAGGCAGCTGGTAACTAGGTCGAAGTGTCTTCGTATATTCGACCCTTGGTAGGTGTCTCGGCATGCAGTAGCTGTACATTTGTCCAAGTCTCTCTGCTGGAAGTCGAGTATTCTTTTGTTCTGTATAGACAAACTTATGTAAATTATTAAGATACATGTTGTAGACAATGCATATACACTTCTTTGGTATGCCAGTATAAGGTGGAAATGTTTAATATTATTTTGATTCTAAGTTATGGAATGATGAACATGTCAGACGAATAGGCTTGCTTGGGCTTAGTGGACTACGTCCATTGGGCTCTTGAGCCGGTCACGGCTCAAAATTTGGGTCGTGACAGGTAATGAGCTATGACCTAGAAGCATGATATTAGAATATGAATTTTGTCTAAGAAAAGTCTATTTTTAAGACACATGGTGCTTTGGGGATGGTGCTAATTAGTGCTCAATTCTAGTATGAGAATAGAATATTGGGATTAGCTTTGTGTATTCACCACAAATGATGAGCATGATCTAACCAACTATAAGAAGAATTGATTCTAAACTTTGTTGGTTATTTTGGTTTTACAGACGGCTTATTGAGCTTGATATGCCTAAGGCTATTCGAAGTTAAAATTTTTGGAAATATATATGTATGGATATATATGTTGCATATTGGTATAAAAAATCATGTGGAGTTAGTTATAATTTGATTCGATGATGACATTTTATCAATGGTTATAGTGCTAGACAATGATTAAGATAATTTATCACTAATTTTGGCAGTAAACAAGTGGATTATAATGCTGTTAGCTTAAAAGTAAGTGTTTATATTTTTGGTATGAGTTCATCAAATTCTTTTATATCGTGATAAAACTTGGTGTTTTGATATAGCCTAAGAGGCTTGGCATATGAACTAGCTTAACTGTGAGCTAGAAATTGTTAAGTTATTACGAAGTACACAAATAGAGAAGTATGATATGAATTTAATATCCTAAGGGGCAATGGAAAATGATGTATCAGTTTTGGTATAGCTTCAATATATATAGTTTTTATATATAAAGATGTGGGGAAAAGTTTATAACTTATGTGTAAAGGTGTGCATTTGAATTCATATAATTAAAAGTGTAAAATCTGCCTTGATTGGTATAAAGCTCATCATTCAAAATGAATGGTTATGGATTTAATTTTCTAAGGTAAAAAGGACAAAATAAGTTAAAATTAGAAAAGTCTTAATAGATGATTTTTAAATTTTAAAGTGCACTTAAGGAGAGATAAATGTTTAATTTGATCTTCAGATTGATGAACTAATGAGGCCATGAGATATGATGTTTGGAGTAAATTTGAGAAATATCAAGTAGATATGTTGTGGGTGATTGATGACGAGCAAATTAGCTATGACATCGAAAATATAGAAATAATTAGTAATCAAAATGAGACTTGGAAAGGAACTTTAAAGGGAAAATTTTGAGCAACTTTAATCTTGAGAGGTTGAGTTATTGATTAAAGAGATTGGTTAAGATTATAAGGAGGTATGTGGAATGTCATGATTTATTTAAATGCCTTGTGGTATAAGTTGAGATTTATCTAGTGAGCACTCGATCATGAAAGTATTGGAGTTTGTTTTTGGGAATATGGTTACTAATGGTTACCGAATTTGAATCATCCATGATGTTAAACATATAAGAATAAATAAAGAGTGTTTGATCATTATGTATTATGAAATGCTTGAATGGAATTTGTGTGGAGGTATGTAAAACGGAATAGAGGTTGGTTGACCATTTAGACCCATAGTCAATGGTGGAATAAATGCTTGAATGTTGGAAAGTTTGATAAAAGATCAAGGTAGAGGAATTATGGATGGTTAAGTAAACATGCATGATTGATGATTTAAGGATGATTTAATTGACGTGTGACCAAAATAAATAGCATATTTGAATTCTCTTCATAAGATAAAGAACGATAATGTTTTGATCCAGCAAGAGTAGTATACATAATTATATATAATGACGTTGTCGACTTTTCTATAAAGATTGAAAGTTGATATGATGCATAAATTGAGATATTATGTTAAGAATGGCCAACGAAAATGATATAGAAGAATTTTAGAACTTTGATTGTTCACCCTACTCCGATTTGAATTCGAGGACGAATTCATTTTAAGTGGGGGAGACTGTAGTACCTTGTATTTTGATACGGTGGTTAATAAAGTTTATGGATGCCAATTGAGGTTGATTGCTGAGTTAAAAGGGTAATTCAGAAGTGAACCTATAAAGTCTCGATCTCCATAGGCACATAACTAGAAGTAAACGCGATAATGCGGGCTAGGGGTAATTTCGTAATTTCTCTTGGTGAGCTCCTACGAGTGGTTTTTTTATGCTATTAAGGTCTAAATAGGCCTAAGGAATGAATGAATGATGTTTATGATGGTAAATATATGAGGAAGATAAATATAATGATAATTTCCACAGTATGAGCAAAATGGTCATTTTGCATCTCGGGTCTAAATTTTTTTAGTTTCGTGAACTCAAGTACCTTTAGACTATTATGGACTTTGTTTCGGTGTTAAAAGAGCAAGAAGGTTGCACAAAGGATGGGAGGAAGACAAAACCACCATGTTAAGGGCATTTTGGTAATTTCTATGGAAATTTGGATTAACTTGAAGCATAAATATCTGACCTCCAGTAGCTTCTAGCAGCATCTCTTTCTTCTTCTTCCTCCCCTTTCATGTTCTTTTTATCCTCCATGGAAGCTTGCTTTGCAACTTCCATAACTTTCTCTCTCTAGCTCCAAATTTCATGCTTTTGTGCACTTTTTCATAAAACCTTTGTGCTCTTTCACTCTCTCACTTTAAAACCCTTGAAAAGTCTTTGTTCATCACATTCTCTCACTAGTTGAATGTTTTAGAGAGAGAAAAAGAGACTTGCTATAATAGCTTGGAAGCTTTCGAAAAGGAATTCAACTACAAAAAACCACCAAGGTGAGTTAATCTATTGTTGAGATTTTTATTCATTTTTAAGGTGACTAGAGTAGTGAAATAAATAGCCACTTAATGGTGATTGAAAGCTAGTTAGGAATAACAAGTAGAGCTTGATTTAAGAAATAGCTTTTAGAAATGTATTTATGCAAATTGGGTTGGTAGTGATGCTGTGTGTGTGTGTGATAGGTTTCAACAAGGCCTCACATATCCATTTGAAGCAATAATTGAAGTTAGAATCGATTAAAGAATCAACAAGACTGGTGAGTGAACTTGCATTTCAAAATTATTTTTGGAATGTGAATCTATTTGTACAAAACCTTTGAATGATTTTATCCAACTTTTCTTAAAAACAGGTGCCTTAAGAACAAGCCCTTGATAAATTGTCTCTATGTTGTGACTTGTGGCTGTTATGGATTCATGCACTAATACATTGTGTTGGTATATAAATATATATGTGTTGTGCATGGATGGTTGATATTGTGTGATAATTATAACCGTGTGTGTGCATGATGTGGGGGGATGCACATGCCGGTGATGACTGTGGTGAGGGAGATGGATGATGATAGTGTCCGTGTGCACGATGTGAGGGGATGTACACGATGGCGCTGATTGTGCATGATGTGTGGGGATGCACACGATGACTCTGACTATGTGCACAAAGTGGGGGAATGCACATGAGTTGGGTGAGATGATGGTGGTATTGGTGTTTATTTATGTATATAAGTATATATATGTTTGTGAAATAAAAGTTTATGAATATGGTATATGGTTGTAATGCATGTGAAATTTGGCATGATGAATCTTGAGAATTTCCCATTTTCCTGCAAATTGATTTTTATTGCAACACCAAATGGATTTTAGTGCAAAGGAGGTCCTTTTTACACTTATGTGCCCTGTTTCTAGCTGCAGCGAGAAACATTCTGTTTTGGCAGCCAGCAACTCGCTGCAGCGAGAAACTCTTAGGTTTTGATGTAATACTTTCACTTTGATGAAGATTTTGACCATCTTCCTATTCGAACTGGGAAAAGTAGTAAACATAAAAATTATAGCCTTGTCTCTTAGCTTTTTAATGGTTTAAAAATTAGGTCAATTAGACTTCTCTAATGGGAGATATGCAAGAAAACATGAAATACATGCAAACTAACTTTGAATCTCACTGCAACGAGAATGAACTTCGCTGCAGCAAGAAACTTGCTGGCATGCTTGCTACCTTACTTGATTTTGACATATTTTTCACCCATTTAACTTCATGGATTGATCTTGGGTTTTTGAAACAAGTGCATCACGATTTTCAAATTCTTCCTATTGATTGCTTGTTCCCTTCTTATGTTCACTCACTGAGTTTTATACTCACGTTTTTAAACTTCATGTTTTCTGATTCAAAGGAAGTTGGGACCTAGATTGAGTCGCACACATATGCTCGCCTTCTTGGTAGGTACTATGGCATCTCAGTAGCTGTACCTTTAACCACGGTCACTCCGCTGACGGTCAAGAGTCTTATGCTTATGTACATGCATAAGAAATGAAGACCACTAAAATTCATGTTAAAAATCAAATATGTATATTTGATTACTGATGCCACTGTAAGGTGGCAAATGAGTGATACTATGTTAGCATAATACAAATGTGAATATTGGATTGCCATAAAACGTTTCTGAAATATTTAAAATTGAGAATTGAAATATGTGGTTTTAGAAATGACGATTGAGAATGATGATTGGGATTGCATAAAAAGGCTTGCTTGGGCTTAGTGGGCTATGCCCATTGGGCCCATACGCCGATCATAGCCCAGAATTTGGGCTGTGACATAATGGCTTCTGCTTCATGTTTCATAATGCAAACATCCAATTATCATCTATTTTAACCAAAAATGAAAAAAAAATTTGACTTAAAATCATTTATAGGATTATTAACCATTTAAAGCAAGTAATAAGGCTTTCGAAGGCATGAGTAACTATAAATGGACTTAGCTTATCAATGGATGGCATTCGCATCATGTTTTCATATGTAAGCATCCAATTATGATCGATTTGAACCAAAAATGAAAAAGACTTCAATTGAAAATCATTTACAAGATTGTAAAACCATTTAAAGTGAGTAACAATGCTTTTAAAGGCATGAGTGACTATAAATGGGCTTTTCTTATCAATGGATGACATCCACTTCAGGTTTACCGATGCAAACATCCAATTATGATTGGTTTTTACCAAAAACAAAAAAACATTTGATTTAAAATCATTTAGAAGATTATAAACCCATTTAAAGCGAGTAACAAGATTTTCGATGGCATGAGTGAAGATAAATGGACCTTTCTTGTTAATGGATGGCATTAGGTTGATGTGTCGCAATGCAAACATCCAATTATGATTAACTTTGAGCAAAAACAAAAAAGATTTTGATTTAAAATTATTTATCAGATTATAAAACCATTTAAAGCTAGTAACAAGGCTTCAATGGCATGAGTGACTCTAAATGGACTTTTCTTGTCAATTGATAGCCTTCGCTTCACGTTTCCTAATGCGAACATCCAATTATGATCTGTTTTAACTAAAAATAAAAACAATTCAATTTAAAAACATTTATAAGATTATAAAACGACTTAAAGTGAGTAACAATGCTTCTGAAGGTATAAATGACTATAAATGGAGTTTTCTTGTTAATGGATAGCATTCCTTTCATGTCTCCCAATACAAACATCCAATTATGATCTATTTTAACAAAAACTGAAAAAGATTTTGATTTAAAATCATTGATATGATTATAAAACCATTTAAAGCTAGTAACAAGCTTGGACAATGGCATGAGTGACTTTAAATAGACTTTTCTTATAAATTGATGGCCTTTGTTTCACGGTTCCCAATGTGACCATCCAATTATGTTCTATTTTAATTAAAACTAAAACCAATTCAATTTTAAATCATTTATAAGATTGGAAAACCACTTTAAGTAGTAACAAGGCTTTTGAAGGCATAAATGACTATAAATGGACTTCTTGCTAATGGATAGCACTCGCTTCATGTCTCCCAATACAAACATCAAATCATAATCGATTTTAACCAAAAATGAAAAGGATTCTGGTTTAAAATCATTTATAAGATTATAAAACCATTTAAAGCGAGTACCAAGGCTTTCGATGGCATGAGTGACTATAAATGGAATTTTTTCTCAATGAATGGCATCCGTTTCACATTTCCTAATGCAAACATCCAATTATGATTGATTTTAACCAAAAATTAAAAAAAATATTTTAGAGCTAAAATCATTAAGTAGATTATCAAACCATTTAAAACGAGTAACAAGGCTTTCGACGGCATAAGTGACTATAAACGGACTTTTCTTGTCAATAGATGGCATTGTAGTACCCCGTACCTTGATATGGTGGTTAACAATGCTAGTTTTATGGTATTTATATTTATTTTATGTTCTTATACGAGTAAGATCAAAAATAATTTCAATTGGTGAAGAAAGGTGCAGAATGGACTCTTACTCTATTTGCATATATTTCAGTTTTTCATGTATATCTCCCACTAAAAAAGTCCAAATGACATGACTTTTTAACCATTAGAAAGATAAGAGGCAGGGCTACAACTTTGATGTTTATCACTTTGCCCAGCTCTAGCGGAAAGGTGGCCAAAAGTTTTGTTGAAAAGAAAGTACTGCAAGAGAGGAACAGAATTTGGTAAAACCTTTGAGCGCCGCGACACTGGAAATTGAGAGCCACGGCCCTCACCGTATTTTCCAAAATTAACAAGTTTATGGGACTTTGGAAGCTAGGGCTTTTGGGAGGCTATTCAAGGGACCTTTTTAGAGGATTTTGGACCTTTACTCAATGTCAAAAGAATAAAAAGATTGCATAAAGAATATGAGTAAGATAAGCCACCTTGTTAAGGGTATTATTGTAATTGCATGAAAAAGTGGATAAGCTTTGGCTATAAATATCATTATCCAGCAGCTTCCACCAGCTTCCAGAAACTTCGTTTTTCTTCCTCCCCACCCAATGCCATATTCACCTTTACCACTATGAAAATGGAGTGTTTCAATTTCTTTTCCTTGTTTTCTTTTTATTTCCTTTCTTTTCTTACTTCTTTCTTCTCCAAACTTCTTGGGCACTAAACCTAAAGTTTTAAACCCCAATTTCTAGCACATATAAACCCTAGGAGGAGAAGCAAGAAAAAAAAAAGAAAAAGGAAGAAAAGCTTGGTTTTGTAATTCAAGCAAGGTAAGGTCAGGGTTTTGTGTTTTTAAGCTTATGATTGGTCTAGTATGGTGAAAATGATTACGTACATATGTAGTGTTATTGTGATGTCATGGGTATGGTTGGAAGGCAATTATATTGATTGGAAGTTTGGTGTGTAGATATGTGTTGTTAGGAAAGGTTTAAAAGGTTATGCATGTTGGTGTGCACGAATGAATATTAATGTTATGCTTGGTGGCAACATGTAAATGAGGATGGTGGTACATGTAGCCTTAGAAAATGTT
>NC_030855.1:8532130-8550904 GCF_000208745.1 Theobroma cacao
TTTCTTCTCCAAACTTCTTGAGCACTAAATTTACAGCCTTTAACCCCAATTTTCAGCACATCTAAACCCTAGGAGGAGAAGAAAGAAAAAGAGAGAAAGGAAGAAAAAGCTTGGTTTTGGTGATTCAAGCAAGGAACGGTAAGAATTCTTGTTTTTAGGTTGAGTAGTCTTTGAAAATGAGTTAGTGACTTAGAGAAATCTCTTGTGGTAGCAAAGATTGGCTTGATTAGAGGAAAATTGATAGCACGTAAGCCAATAAACCCATGGGAACATGAAGGACTCAAAGTGGAAAAGGAAAGCGGTAAGCTTAACACTATGTTTTAAAGCCTACGGTTAGTTGAATATTGTGGGAAATTATGGTTGTTGAAAGGTTATACTTGCATAAGCTAGTTGAAAATTGTGAAGATTGTATGGCATGTCATTTACAAGAAATGAAAAACGAATATTGTGGATGGAGGATTGAGAAACAAAGTATTGAAAGTTAGATAAATAACGATGCGTGTAAGTTAGGAAATAATCGAGTGAAAGTGAGAATGATTGTTGTTGCCATATATGTGGATTATGTGTGGAAATATAAGATGGATTTGGGTGGAAATTATTTAGAAAGACTGAAGTAGACATGTGACATCTAATTAAGTTGCTGGTGATATAATTTAAGGAATTACGTAAGTAATGGATATAAGTAATTTTAGTAAAAATGTATTAAGATGTGAGTTGATTAAAGATGGTTTCATGATAGGAGGAAAAAAATAAATTTGAGTTAGGATTAATTGATTGAAGTGCTGCTCGTATACATATGTAATTAAATATATTGAGTTCGTATTATTGCTAGGAAGTGCAAAGATAAAGTTAGAGTATTGTGGGGGCATGTCGGAGTAAATAACGAGTGACTGGCCATGAAAATAGTTAGAGACACCTCCGATCAAATAGCGATGTAATATCTCGCTATAGTAAGGTGAGTGGACTTGCATTTCAAACTTGTTTTGGGGAATATGAAAGATTCTATCCAACTTGTCTTAGAAAAAGTACCTTGCGAACAAGCTTTTAGTAAAATGATTTTATATTGTGAAAATGTTCTATGCAATGGTTTATGTGTTATCACAATATGATAAAATGCATGTTATGCATTGGATGCTTCTTTGCATGTTGATGTGGACCCGGCTCTGTGCTAGTAGGTGTGCACATAAGCCGTTGCGAACCCGACTATGTTGAGTAGGAGTGCATATAAGCCGTTGCTGACCTTGCTATGTGCGAGTAGGAGTGCACATAAGCCGTTGCTGACCCTGCTAAGTGCGAGTAAAAGTGCACATAAGCCGTTGCTAACCCGGCTATGTGTGAGTGGAAGTGCACATAAGCCGTTGCTGACCCGGCTATATGCGAGTGGGAGTATGCAGCCGTTGCTTATGAGATGATGATGATGGGCGGTGTACATGATGATTGATATATATATATATATGTGGTATATGGTTGTAAATGCAAATATGTGAGCATTTGATTTGTTGAAATTTGGGAGTTTACATGTGTTACATGTTGCTATTGTTATTTTAGCAGGATGGCTTGTTTGAAAGGAAAATTATACTTTTTCCTTGATGTTCTGACTCTCGCTACAACGAGAGTGAATCTTGCTGCAGTGAGAAACTCTTGGGTTTGGGGGCCTTCACCAGACTTGATTCTCGCTGCAGCGAGAAACTTTCTGTCCATTTTGGCTAACTTGTGGGTTTTGCTATATATTTTGATTCTTTGGTACCATAGTTGAGTATGGATCTTTTAAGTGATTTAATCATGAGGGGTTTACATGAGGGGCTTTACTAAGAACTAGAACAAATTGCATTGTTTTGAGAAAATGAGTGCATCATGATTTTGATAAACATTCCTTATGGTATGCTTGTTCCCTTCCTATGTTCACTCACTGAGTTTATACTCACGTTTTCAACTTCATGTTTTCAGATTCAGTGGTGGTTGATACGTAGATTGAGGTGTCCGCGTACCCCCATCCCTTGGGTAGGTATCTTGACACTCAGTAGTCATATCTCCCCATCCAAAGTCACTCCGCTAACGGTCAAAGTCTTTGTATCTGTTTCATATGAATTTGCAAAGATATATTGACCACTATTTATGTATGATTTGAATTATGATGCTAATGTGAGCATTCACTTGGGTTTTATGAGTGACGTTGGAGAAATCGGCATTTGAACACTATTAAGTACAGATCTTAAAGAAATATGCTAGATAGATGGGCTAATATACAAGTGCATATTGAGAGGTTGCTTGGGCCTAGTGGGCTATGCCTATTAGGTCCTTGCGTCGATCATGGCCCGGGAATTGGGTTGTGATAGGATGTCCGGCTATGTGCACGATTTGGTGGGATGCACATGAGATGGGTGAGATGCACATTATAAATCTTGAAAATTTGCCATTTATTTGCAAATTGATTTTATTGCAACGAAAAACATTCTGGTTATACTGCCTTGCTTGGATAATTGCTGGAAATTTCCTCTCTTTCTAATTTCAGACTGTTGGCTCCATTAGTTTTTAATGATAATAAAACATTCCCATTTATTTGTGTCTAATACCTTTACTTGAGTGTGCAGGAAATTAATATATGAAATTAATTTATTGACTCTTCAAAGAGTATTTTTGAAAGAAAAAGAGGGATAAAATCAACAAGATGTAACTAAATAACAAGGAGGAAGCTTATTGGTGAAACAAGGAAGAACATTGGTTGACCAAATTTCAAATTGGAGAAATGAAGGGCTGAAGAGTTTTTGAAACAGAACCAATTTAGTCAACTAAGTGCCCTCTGCCAGAATCTGCAATCTCGAAACAGAATCAACTTAGTTAACCAAGTTAGTCGACTAAGAGCTCTCTGTCTGCAATTTGAACCAGAGCACTACAAGGCAGATTAACGGCTAGAACTCATCCTCAACTGTTTCCAACAGCCATAAACTGTCAAACTACCATCAGAGTTGCATCTCAAGTATAAAAGGGTCTTCCAACAATGAGAAACAAGTTTTTAGAAGCCTTGAATGAGATTTGAGCTGTAGAAAGTTGAAAAACTAGAAAAGCTTCACTACACTTGTCTACAATTAAGCCCCTACTCTTTGCCATTGTATTTAGCACTCAATCTTGTACCATTCAGATCAACTTGTGATCATAGGTACTTTTTTTAACTTCTTTTCTTGTATACTTAAAGTGAGGGAGTCATTCTAAGGGGTTGTTCAAGCTTGGGAAAGCTTGAATGTTATAGGTTGTGGTTGAGCCTTGGAAAATCACTTTGGGTTTTAGTTGAGCCCGTGAAAAATTAGTGTAAAAGGTTTTGGCTGAGCTTGCGAAAAGCCATTGTAAAAGCTTGGTGAAAGCTTATGAATTTCACCTGATTCTTAGTGAATTGTTGGGAAAATCCTTGGTTAGATAATCAAGGTAGTGGATGTAGGTCTTGGATCGAACCACTCTAAATTGTTGTGAACCTTATACTCTGTTTTTATATTATTAAGTTCTGAAAATTAGTTCCACATCTTGTCAAGTGCCAAATTATGCTATTCACCCCCCCTCTAGCACATATTAACAGGACCAACAATTGGTATCAAAGCTAGTTCCATGTTAATAAGGCTTAACATCCTTTAGGAGGATCTAAATGGCTCAACAAAAATCAGTTGCAGCTGAGGGACAACCAACAAACAGACACGCTCTATTTGATGGCTATAATTATCCTTATTGGAACACTAGGATGTCAATTTACATTAGAGCTATAGACTATGAAATGTGGGACATCATAACTGATGGACCCTTCATGCCTTTAATCGTGAATGTGGTGACAAATGAGTTGATGCCTAAGCCAAGGTCTGATTGGACTGAGGCAGAAACTAAGAAAGTTCAAATAAATTTTAAGGCCATCAACGCATTGCATTGTGCATTAACCCCCACTAAGTTCAACAAAGTCTCAAGCTGTACAACAGCTAAACAAGTGTGGGAAAAACTTAGATTAATCCATGAAGGGACTTCTCAAGTAAAGGAGTCCAAAATTGCTCTTTTAATACAGTTATGAAATGTTCAAAATGGAGCCTGGTGAAAACATCACCAGCATGTTTGATAGGTTTACAAACATCACAAATAAATTGAGTTAGCTAGGCAAGCCTATCCCTGAACATGAATTAGTTAAGAGACTGCTTAGATGCCTACCAAAATCTTGAAAATAAAAAATGACTACCATTAGAGAGGCTAAAGATCTGAACATCACCACTCTCGATGAGATTTGTGGTTCTTTTCTCACTCATGAGCTGGAGCTTAAGGAAAAAGAATAAAAAAACCAAAGCGAAGCAAAGGAAAAGAAAAAGAGTATTGCATTTAAAGCCAACATCCTTCAATAGGAGCTGGAAGAGCTTTCCTGTGATGATGATGATGAATTAAATCTGGTTGCAAGAAAATTCAAAAAGCTAATGGGCAGAAGAAATCGAAGGATAGCTATAAGAGGTTTCACGAAAATTCAGGTGCTTCATGGGCAATAACAAAACAAAAATGACTCCAACAAAAAGGAGGAAATGAGCTGCTACGAATGCAAGAAACCTGGTCACTTCAAGTCCGAGTGTCCATTGTTGAAAGATGAAACCCCAAAGAAAATTAAGAAATCCAAGAAAGTAATGGTGGTTGCTGCATGGTCGGACAATGACACTTCAAGCTCTGAAACTAATGATGAAAAATATGAGGAAAGAGCAAACATCTGTTTAATGGCACAAAAGGATGAATCAGAGGCATCCTCATCCCCCTACATTAATTCTTATGATAATTTACAAGATGAATATGAATGTCTTTATGATGATTTTGAAAAACTTTTTTCAAAATACAAATCATTAAAGAAAAAGGCTGCATTAGTTGAAAATGATTTGGAACAAATCAAACAAGAGTTCACCTTTGTTTTTGAGCAAAGAAATATTTTGTAAGTTGAGTTAGAACACTTAAAAATAAATTTTGAGTTTTTAAAATAAGAGTTGGAAAACAAGTCTGAAGCCTCGCAAATAACTCTTGATGAAAACACAGCTCTTAAATGTTTGAAAAATGAATCTTCAAAAAGAGATGCATACCACAATAAATATTAAGCTAATGCATTACCCAGATGTTATAATTCTGGTAAACATGGTCATTTGTCATATGACTATTTTAAGAAAAGAAAAGTGCAGAAAGTTAAGAAAATTTGGGTTCCTATGGGATCCTTTGCTGCAACTAACACTCAAAGACCCATCAAAGTATGGGTACTTATAAAGAAAAATTAAAATTTTATTTTGTAGGTTGAGCTGGACTTAAAAGAGACATGTTCAAGAGCTCAACTCAAGAAGAAACAGCCTTGGTACTTGGATAGTGGCTATTCACGGCACATGATAGGACATTAAATGCTGTTTGCTTAGTTGGACAAGAGAAAGGGAGGAACCGTATCCTTTGGAGATGATTCAAAAGGCAGAATACATGGTATAGGTACGGTTGGTAATAGTTCCCAAAATCAAATTAGTCATGTGTTGCTTGTTAAAGGCTTAAAGCATAATCCACTAGGTATTAGTCAATTATGTGATAAAGGATTCAAAGTATGCTTTGATTCAACTAAGTGTGAAGTGATTGATATGAGTACAAATAAAATCTCATTTATAGGAAAAAGGTTGAACATGTATGTAATTTTTCTTGAAGACCTTGATCTGAATAGTGAAGTATGTCTTGTTGCAAATACTGAGAATGATAGCTGGTTATGGCATAGGAGATTAGGACATGTGAGCATGCATACTATGTCTAAATTAATAAAGAAAAATCTTGTTGTTAGACTGTCGGAATTGAAATTTGAAAATGATAGGATATGTGAAGCTTGCCAACTAGGAAAACAAGTTAGAACATCCTTTAAGATTAAGAAAATAGTGTCAACATCTAGACCTCTTGAATTGTTGCACATTGATTTATTTGGTCCAATAAGCACAACTAGCTTAGGAGGTAAATCTTATGGCTTTGTAATAGTTGATGACTATTCTAGATATACTTGGGTATACTTCCTTGCTCATAAGAATGATGCGCTGCAAGCATTCTTAAATTATTGTAAGAAAGTAGAAAATGAAAAAGGACTAGCCATAGTTAGCATAAGGAGTGATCATGGAGGAGAATTTGAGAATGATGAGTTTGAAAATTTTTGCAATGAAAAAAGGTTGGATCACAATTTTTCTGCACCTAGAACACCCCAGCAAAATGGAGTTGTAGAGAGGAAAAATAAAACAGTAAAAGAAATGGCTAGGACTATGTTATGTGAGAACAACCTACCTAAATATCTTTGGGCTGAGGCAGTAAATACAACAGCTTATATTCTTAATAGAGTCTCAATAAGACCCTTGATTTCAAAGACTCCATATGAACTTTACAAAGGTAGGAAACCAAATATTTCTCACCTTAGGAGTTTTGGCTGTAAATGCTTTGTATTGAACAATGAAAAATAGCCCTTACGGAAGTTTGATGCAAAGAGGGATGAAGCAATATTTTTAGGATATGCATTAAACTCAAAAGCCTATAGAGTTTTTAACAAAAGGACCTTAACCATTGAAGAATCAGTCCACGTAGTTTTTGATGAGTCAAATGCTTTACAAAAAGAAGTTTGTGAGACCTTGACCTTTATAGACCCGTAGATAGAAGTAGATGCGATATCCCTGGTCAGGGGTAATTTCGTCATTTCTTTAGTAAGCACCTAAAAGTAAGATTTTAAACAATATTATTGCCTAAATAGGCCTAAGGCATATATGAATAATGAAAATATGGTTAAAATGACAAGAAAATAAAAATTTTGGTTATTTCCACGGTAGGGGCAAAATGGTCATTTTTCACCTTGGGTTAGAATTTTTAATTTTTCATGAACCCGAGAATTTTTAGACCATTATGAATCTTGTCCCAGTGTCAAAAGAGTAAAAGATTTCATAAAAGATTAGAGGAGAATAAGTTAATTTGTGGATAGGCATTTTGGTAATTTGAGTGGAGTTAGATAAACATGGGCTATAAATATCTTCTTCCAGCAATTTCCAACAGCTTCCAGCCATTTCTTCTTCCTTCCCATCTTACATTTCTTCATCTCCATGGGAGCCTCCCATGAAGCTTCCATAACTTTCTCTCTCTAGCTTCAATTGTCTTGCTTTTGAGCACTTCTTCATAAAACCTTTGTGCTCTTTCACTCTCTCACCTTAAAACCCTAAAAAAAAGTCTTTGTTCAGCACTTTCTCTCACTAGCTGAAAATTTTAGAGAAAGAGAAAAAGGGATTTTCCATGATAGTTTTGATTGTTCTTGAGAAAGAATTCAACTACAAAGCTACAAAGGTGTTAGTGAACTATAGTTGATTTTTAAGTGTTGAGAATGTCTAGTAATTAGAATTGTGAGAACTTATTTGTTGAGATTGTTATCCATTTTAGTGTGACTAGAGAATTGTAAACAATAGCAATTTAATGGTGGTTAGAAACTAGTTAGGAATGGCTAGTAGAACCCAATTTAGAAAATAGTTTTGGAATGGTATTAATGCCAATATAGGTTAGTTGTGATGTTATGTGTGTATAGGTTCCGACAAGGCCTCACATGTCCATTTGGAGCATTAGTTGAGGTTAGAGTCAAGTAAAAGAATCAACAAGACCGGTGAGTTGACTTGCATTTCAAACTTTTTTTGAGGAATGTGAATGATTTTATCTAACTTGTCTTTGAAAATGTATCTTGGGAACAAGCCTTTGGTGAAGTGATTTTATATTGTGAAAATGTGCTATATAATGGTTTATGTGTTATCACAATATGATAATATGCATGATATGCATTGGGTGCTTCTTTCTATGTTGATATGGACCCAGCTATGTGCGAGTGGCAGTGCGCATAAGCCGTTGCTGACCCGATTATGTGCAAGTAGGAGTGCACATAAGCTATTGCTGACCCGGCTATGTGCGAGTGGGAGTGCACATAAGCCATTGTTGACCCTGCTATGTGCGAGTAGTAGTGCGCATAAGCCATTGTATATGAGTTGATGATGATGGGAGGATTTGCATGATGAGTGATATATGTACATATATACATATATGGTATATGGTTGTAATGCATGTGAAATTTTGGCATGTTGAACTTTGGAAATTTTTTTGCATTTCATGTTGAAATTGACATGATGAATCTTGAGAATGTCCCATTTTCTTGCAAATTGAGTTCATTGCATCACCAAATGAATTTTTAGTGCAAAGGAGGTCCTCTTTCCACTTAAATGCCCTGCTTCTCGCTGCAGTGAGAAACATTCTATTTTGGCAGCAAAAAACCCGCTGTAGCGAAAATAAATCTCGCTACAGCGAGAAACTCTCAGGTTTTGATGCAGTACCTTCACTTTGGTGAAGATTTTGACTACCTTCCCATCCAAAATGGGAAAGGTGATATACATAAAAGTTGTAGCCCTGCCTCTTTTCTTTCTAATGGTATAAAAATCAGGTCAATTGGACTTCTATAGCGGGAGATATGCTAGAGAAACTGAAACACATGCAAACTTGTACTATTTCTCACTGCAGAGAGAAACATTCTATCCTACATGCTACCCTATTCGGCTTTTAAAATAATTTTCACCCATTTAACTTCATGGATTGATCATGGGTTGTTGCAACACTATGAGGTTATTAATCAAAGTTTTAAATGAGGGGTTTTTAGTAAGAAGTTAAATCAAGTGCATTGTTTTTGAAACGAGTGCATCATGATTTCCAAATTCTTCCTATCGATTGCTTGTTCCCTTCTTATATTCACTCACTGAGTTTTATACTCATATTTTTAAACTTCATGTTTTCAGATTTGAACGCAGTTGAGGCCTCGATTGAGTTGCACACATATGCTCATCTTCTTGGTAGGTACTACGGTATCTCAATAGCTGTACCTTCACCCACGGTCACTCCACTGACGATCAAGAGTCGTTTGCTCGTGTATACATATAAGTAATGTAGACCACTTAGATTTATGTTAGAAAAATCAAATATGTATATTTGATTACTGATGCCATTATAGGCTGGCAAACGAGTAACATTATTTTAACATAATACGAATGTGAATATTAGGTTATTATAAAATGTTATTGAAATATTTTTGGTTGAGAATCACAATATGGGTTTGAGAAATGATGTTTTGGAATGATGATCGGGATTGCATAAATAGGCTTGCTTGGGCTTAGTGGGCTATCCTTATTGGGCTCATGCACCGATCATGGCTTGATATTTGGGCTATGACAAAGTTCATGATGATGATGATGATATAGAAATCCTAGAAAAACAAATGGAGGAAATGAGCTTAGAGAACAATAAAAATAATGAAGAAAACTCATCTAGAAGAGAAAATGAAACTCCATTTCTAGAAAATCTGCAAAAAGCAAAAAATTAGCATGATGATCTACCAAGGAGTTGGAGATTTGTAAGAGATCACCCAGAAGACCAAATAATAGGTGACATTTCACAAGAAGTTAGAAATAGGAAAGCAACTAGAGAAACTTGTGAGTTTTCAACCTTTATATCTCAAATTGAACCTAAAAACTTTAAAGAAGTTGAAAAGGAGGAAAGTTGGATAATGGCCATGCAAGAAGAACTTGATCAATTCACTAGGAATCATTTATGGTCATTGGTACCTAGACCTTCAAAACATCCCATTGTTGGTACTAAATGGGTATTTAGAAATAAAGTAGATGAGCAGGGAAATGTAGTTAGAAACAAAGCTAGGCTGGTAGCAAAAGGATACAACCAAGAAGAAGGAATAGATTATGATGAAACCTTTGCTCCCATAGCTAGGATTGAAGCCATAAGGTTGTTGCTAGCTTTTGCATGCTTCATGAATTTTAAGTTGCACCAAATTGATGTAAAAGGTGCATTCTTAAATGGATTAATTCAAGAGGAAGTTTTTGTAGAACAACCACCTAGTTTTGAAGATTTTGAAAAATCTGATCATGTTTTTAAGCTTCACAAACCATTTTATGGATTGAAACAAGCTCCTAGAGCTTGGTATGAGAGGCTTTCAAAATTTCTAGTTGAAAAAGGATATGATAGAGGCAGCATCGATACTACATTGTTCATAAAAATATATCTAAATGATTTAATTATTGTGCAAATATATGTGGATGATATTGTATTTGGTGCAACTAATGAAGCTTTATGCAAGAACTTTGCAAAGGAAATGCAGGGTGAATTTGATATGAGCATCATGGGAGAGTTGAAATACTTGGTCTTCAAATCAAACAAAGTGAGGAAGGAATCTTCATCAACCAAAAAAGATATACTCATGATATGCTCAAGAAATTTGATATGCTAAAGCTGAAATCAATTTCCACACCAACGAGTACATCTACTAAAATTGATATAGATGAAAAAGGAAAAAAAGTAGATTAAAAGCTCTATAGAGGTATGATCGGCTCTCTTCTTTACTTAACAGCAAGTAGACAAGATATTCAGTTTAATGTGTGCTTGTGTGCTAGAGTTCAGTCACAACCTAAAGAATCAAATTTAACAGCTGTTAAGAGAATTTTTAGATACCTCATAGACACTCAAGAACTAGGAATATGGTACTCTAGAGACTCAACTCTTAGCTTAGTTGGATATTCAGATGCTGACTTTGCTGGTAGCAGAACTGATAGGACAAGCACTAGTGAAACATGCCAATTTTTAGGAAGGGTGCTTGTGTCTTGGTCCAGCAAGAAGCAAAACTCAGTAGCATTGTCTACAACAGAGGCTGAATATGTATTATTAGGTAGCTGCTGTGCACAAATCCTTTGGATCAAGCAACAATTAAAAGACTATGGAATAACAATGCATAATGTACAGATATACTATGATAACACAAGTGTAATCAATATATCAAAAAATCCTGTGCAACATTCTAAGACAAAGTACATTGAAATTAGACACCATTTTATTAAAGACCATATAGTGAAAAATGACATTAAAATAGATTTTATGAATACTCTACATCAATTAGCAGACATTTTTACCAAACCACAGATTGAAGATAGATTTTGTGAGATTAGAAGAAATTTGGTGATGGTTATTGTGAAGGAATTATAAGAAAATCTTTGTCTCTCACATTGAAAACATAATGCATTTAGTCGACTAAGGAATTCTTAATCAACTAAGAGTGGCCTGACATCCTTGAATAATAAGACTCAATGAGTTGAAAGAAATAGTAGTAAATTATAGTAACAATTTGATTTACCAGGTCTAAAGAGAAATAGAGCAGAGCTGCCAAAGGTAAATAATCAAAATTTTAGAGGGAGATTTGAAAATATGAAGAAATAAAAGTAGGGTAGTTCTTCAAGGAAGATGAGAAGTCTTTTGAGCAATAACTGCTGCTAACCTCTTCTTCCCTCTCCTCTACAACTCATTGCTCTAAAAATAAAAAACCTAAATTTTTCTAGTTGCCTCTAAAACTGACTCAAACCTTCAGAAATTTCTATAACCAAAATGGCTATAACATCTCAGAGTAAAGAAGTATTAGAGAAGAAGAAAGGAAAAAGGCCAATGGAGGAAGAAACTAGAACAAAAAGTTAGAAGAAGAAATAGAAAATTGTACCTGCTTCAATGAAGCAAATAGTCGAGAAACTAAGGGAAAAGAAGTAGAAAATTGACAAGAAGAAAGATACAAAGCCCTCACTCCAGAAAGGTATCAATTCCTCTTCTTCTTCGAAATTTAGAAATAAGCTGCATGAGTATAGATTTAAGAATATAGAAAATGCACCAATCTCCTGCGAAAAGTTTATTGATTGGAAAAGTTTTGAGGAAAATGTAGAAATCCAGACTAGTCTATCTGAGTACTTTGATGAATTGAAACTTAAAGGTTACAACACCTTTAAGAATAGGTCATATAGTCAAAGTCTAGTTAAAGAATTTTACTCTGGCATTGCTCTGAAAGAAAAGGAATTAATAGATTCTGATGACTATGTAGAAGATTGCTTAAATGTCTATTTGAATGAAAAAGAGTTTATTATGACTGCTGGAGATTTAGGGAACTTGCTAAAAAAAAAGGGTGAAATAGGTGAATTTGAACTTCCAGAAAAATATGATCCGTCCTCACTGTGGGAGATCATCACTGGAAAGAAAGAAAAATACTCCTCTAAAAGTAATTCAAGTCTGATAACCAATCCACATATTAGGATACTGCATTACTTTATAGTAGAAAAAATTCAATGGAGGAGTGGAAGTCTTAGCTACGTCAACCTTCAAGATCTTTGGTTGATGGAGCATGCTTTTAATGGAGTGTCTCTAAATTTGGGGAGATTTATGATTGAGAAATGAGAAGTGCCTGCAGACTTGATAAGGTTAATCTGCCATACGAGAATATGATTACATCCGTTGTGCAAAAGAAAGGAATATGGGCTACAAGGTATGATATGGACCTGGTGAAAACCAGAGACCAAGCCATTTATTATGGTAGCTTAGTTAAGATGGGGTATGTGCTTGATGGAGAGAAGTTTATTAAAACCTCCAAAACTGGTCCAAGAAAAGATCACAGTCTACCTACTCAACCTGAAGAAACTCCTTTTAGATTTTCGAATGAGATGATTTTTAATTTGCTTATGAGGATTGATGGTAAGTTGATTGACCAAGGAGTGAAGCTATAGAAAATGGAAGATAAAATCACTGAGTTGGAAAAACAAGCTAAAGGAGAAGGAAAACATGGCATCTAAACTTGTGGCTGTAGACAGTTTTGCTACATCTAGCACTGCACTTGCACAGCAAGGTGCTGAAGGTTCAGTAAAGCCAACAAAGAAGTCTGCCCCTCATATTGGAAGTTCTGGCACTCAAACTAAAGGCTCTACCTACAAGTCTGCCAGTCCTATTCTGCAAACAAAGAACTCCCCACAAGGAGTTGATCAGTCAGCTAAAACATCCTCCCCTGAATCTCAAAGCAAAAATGACTCAAAATAAGAGATTGAAGTAGCTAGTGCAGAAACTGAGAAACATCAGGCCTCTTCTCCAAATTCAGAGAAAGTTTCCATTATGGACATTTTTCACCAAATGGTCAGAGAAAAATAAGCTGAAAAAGACACTGTCAAGATAGCAACTCGAAAGGATGGTGTAATTGTAAGAAAAGGAAAGAACCCTGCTTCAACTCCCAAACTAAAAGCAAAAACAAGGAAACCAGAAGCTACCATAGCACCACCAACTAAGGCAAAACAACCAACCAAAGGAAGGAAGACTATGGCAACCAAGACAGCTTTTCTCAAAAGAAGAAAGTTTTCTAGATTGGTAAAGAAGTCCAAACCAGTTTCAGCCACCTCTCCTAACAGTCTAGTTCATGTTTAGAAAAATCTTCTCCAGAATCCTCTCCTAGAAAGTCATCTCCTCTCTAAAAACCCTCTACTTTTCCTCTCAACCCTTTCTATGGTTCTGAATCCTCAACCTCTGACACATCAGATGAATAGAAGCCCCTCCCTTTGATGCTGACAAAAAAGGGGAGTAAAATAGAATGGGTGCAGGAACCAAAAGAATAAAATTTAAATTTTTAAAAAAAAATGCTAAGGTAGAGGAACCAGGAAGGAACCTAGGAAAGGAAAGAAGACAGAATCAAAGATGAATGAACTTAGAAAAATAGGAGATAGGAAGCAAAATAGTCCAGGGGCAGTTTCGAAATACTTGTTGGTTAACTGTTATTTGTGCCATGGTAGCACTTGAACACTTGGTTTTATTCTTGTTATTTATATGGTTGTATGTGAAATATGAATGCTGATAGGACTATGATGCTTAACTGCTACAAATTGAAGTCTGTTGATATTTTGGTATTTTGACTATCATGAATAAAATCTGATGGTGCTTTGCTGATATTGATTTACATACTGATAAATTATTTTTGTTATG
The DNA here is from genome assembly GCF_000208745.1 of Theobroma cacao. Taxonomy (NCBI): domain Eukaryota; kingdom Viridiplantae; phylum Streptophyta; class Magnoliopsida; order Malvales; family Malvaceae; genus Theobroma; species Theobroma cacao. Next base: position 8,545,976 of record NC_030855.1, read on the forward strand.
GCATTATGGATAATTTTTGTTTGAAAATAGATATAGATGGTGTGTATAGTATATCATTTGAAACATGAATGATGTAGACTAAATCCAAAATTAATAAACTGTTGACAGCTACTGGAACATTGATAAAAATCTATCAAAATTTGCAACTGAAAATTTCTGGATGCAAATCACTCTATATTGCTACACATATGTATACTCTAAATGCACAATATCATTTTCTATAGGACGAGAATAAAATTAGCTGAAATAAAACAAGCAAAATATGCACACACTAAGGGGGAGCTTATATGTCACGACCCGGAACTCCCATCGAGCCCGTGACAACCACTGCGATGTCCCAATAGACATTCATTACCCGGATTGCCAATCGAGACGGCGCAAGGCTTAACATCAGTTTTCTCGCTTTCCCTATGAGTATTAGTTACTAAAATCATGTTTTAAAGTGATATGAACCAATTTCAATTCAAAAACAATCAAAGAGAAGTCTCAACTACACAAGGGTATTTTGGTAATTTTTCCCAAAAATTCTGAAAAAATAGCTAAGATGTAGTATATGAGAGATATTTACACATTTCATAACCGAAAATAAGTTTAGATATTTAAAACATTCATTTAAAGTGAAATTATAGCTAATGGAATAAAATATTCCAATTTTTCATAAAACAATTTTTATAGAACGTTACGTAAATAAATTTTCCAACATAAAAGCAAAATAAATTCCTACATACAGTAGCACACGCAGCTAGGTATTCAAAACATTTAATAATGACATGTGGGCCCCCAAATGACTAAAAGTAATGAAGGTTGTGAACCTACAATTTTTGAGGATGCAAGTCTAACTATAGCCTCAACAAAATAAGCTATCTACTGACTATCCTGAGCTTGAAATGGGTGGAAAAGAGGGTGATAAGATTATATAATCCCAGTGAGTAAACAAATATCATCTAAAATATCTAAAGCCGAGTAAATGAAGACGATTGAAATAAATCATCACACTGTAATTTATCACCTTTTAACTCATTTCAACCAAATAAAATCAATTCATTTAAATCGAGTAATCAACATGGCTTATGAATTTCTTAAAACTTGGCTGGTGCCAAAATTATTTTCATACTCAGTTGTTAGGGATATCTTGGCCTAGGGCTATCCCAACCGAGTCTGCCAAGGCTGTTAAAAAGTCATGTATGCATAAATCATATTTTTATTTTGAAAACATAACCGTTCCTTGGCATTGGCTAAGTTCACCCTCACGTGGTGGTTTGGCGTGAAGTGAACTCTAAAGTTTTACCTCAGTAGTTACCTAACACACCTCTCATATCGAGGTAATATATATAAAGGGGTTTACCATGCTCCTCTCATAGGCTGGTCCATAGAAACTTGCCCACTGCAACAAGTTAAACCCACCATACAATAAAATTTACGATAGCATGACATGGCAATTATTTTATTTTACAGTCTCTTTAGGTAAATCAACAGTTCATACATTTTCAGCACATTTACCAATTCAACCATTCATGCCAATATTGCCATAAGCCAATCAATTAAAACCATAAATTTACAACACATCAAGTGGCCTCCAATTACTCTATTTTCAAAGCCATCATTCAATTTCAAGACAATTTATAAAATCATTTCATTTAAACACATTTTGTTTATAAAACCTAAAAATTAACCATTTAAACTCATTTTCCATAAAATTTCAAAATTAGATAAAAACATACTTTAGATAATTAAGACGATAATAAGGTTACTCACAGTAATGGGAATCGAATTCGGGATACTCTGATTCTGGATCCTCAGATACTACCTCTTTACTCTTGCCAGAATGCTTACCACCTAGACATAATGCACAATAAGCAATTTGCTACATTTGTGCTAAACCGTTGTAAAACTAATCTAGGCTCTATATGAATGCATGAAATGGAATGCAAATTGTTCGGATTATCGTCTAAACACGATGTTCTACACAAATTCAATTGTATACCTAAATAAAATGGTATTGGCCTAATTCGATCTATCACTCGATTAATTGGCCAATATGTCCAATTCAACTCCAATTAACTCCATTTTTCTTCCAATTCTCCAAACTATCAAACACAAGTCAAATAGCATAAAATTTAGCAAAACCATCTTCACATTTTCTCTTGGGAATTTTGGCCATGGTGGGTGCATCAATACTATAATTTTTCCTACTTGATTTTCTCACTGTAATTCATCATTTCCTAACCAATTCACTTGAAATAAAATCAAATCCACCATCCATATTCTACATGGAAGATTCGGCCAATGATGGGTGATGGGAGGAAGTGAATTTTTTCTTGTTGGCTTTTCATGCTACACATCACCAACTAACTAAAAACACTAAAATACATTGAAATCTAACCAAATCAAGCATCAAAACCTCCTCTAAGTGCTCGGCCAGCAAGGGATTCATCATGATTTCATGTGATTCAAATATGGAAAATAAGAAAAAATGCTTAAGAAAGAGAGATCTCAAGCTTAAGTTGAAAAAAATCTTACCCTCTTTCACTTGTTTCCTGGAATTTTCACACTTTTCCCTTGAATTTTTCCACCTAGGGTTTTGTTCTTCCTTTTTCTTGCTTCTCCTGGGTGAGGCCGACCATAATGAAGAGAAATGGGCTAGTTTTGTGCTAATTTATAAGGAGAATAATAAAGAAATAAAAGCTTGACACTTGTCACCTTACCATTGGTCCATTTTAAATTCTTAACTAATAAGCTTTCTTTCTCGACCACATAAAATATTTCAATTATCCACAATAATAATGGATCAAATTCATGTGCGGGATAAGTGTTGGGTGGTGTAAAATTACAATTTTGCCCTTGGGGTGGCAAAATGGCTATTTTGCCCTTATCTTCGAACAAACGCTGAAATTAAAATTCTTCACATCTCCAACTCAATTTATGTTCTAAATGGTCAATCTTGGTCAAAAATTTCATCCAACACTCACATCTTAACCTCGAGTGGCAAAATGACCATTTTGCCCTTAAGTCATGAAAATTCCAATTTGACTCCAAATCGGTCCTCGATTTCTGAATCACCATTTCAAGTCATTCTGGGGTTTTAAAATTCTCAATTTCATCTTAAAATCTCTATTTGGACTAGTTCGAGGCTTAATTCAACTTAATTGTACCATTTGGTACATTACCATCTTTTAACGATTTTCGAGGTACCTAAGTAAGCAAACATGCATTCTTATATAAGAATGGCATAATAAACATATTGTAGAGCCGGGCTTGACATTATACTTAGGGGGAGCAATCCTCAATTTTTGTAAAAAACTAAAAAGAATAAAAATGACACTACTGTTAATCAACGAGTGTTTTGTCATCATAAAAAAAAGGGAGATTGTTGGCTCCATTAGTTTTTTATGATAATAAAACATTCCCATTTATTTGTGTCTAATACCTTTACTTGAGTGTGCAGGACATTAATATATGAAATTAATTTATTGACTCTTCAAAGAGTATTTTTGAAAGAAAAAGAAGGATAAAATCAACAAGATGTAACTAAATAACAATGAGGAAGCTTATTGGTGAAACAAGGAAGAATATTGGTTGACCAAATTTCAAATTGGAGAAATGGCGGGCTAAAGAGTTTGAGAAACAAAACCAATTTAGTCAACCAAGTCAGTCGACTAAGTGCCTTCTGCCAGAATTTGCAAATCAGAAACAGAATCAACTTAGTCAACCAAGTTAGTTGACTAAGAGCTCTTTGTCTGCAATTTGAATCAGAGCACTACAAGGCAGATTAACGGCTAGAACTCACCCTTAATTGTTTCCAACGGTCATAAACTGTCAAACTGCCATCAAAGTTGCATCTCCAAGTATAAAAGAGTCTTCCAACAATGAGAAACAAGTTTTTAGAAGCCTTGAATGAGATTTGACGTGTAGAAAGTTCAAAAACTAGAAAAGCTTCACTGCACTTGTCTGCACTTAAATGCCTACTCTTTGCCATTGTATTTAGCACTCAATCTTGTATCATTCAGATCAACTTGTGATCATAGGTACTTTTTTTAACTTTTCTTCTTGTATACTTAGAGTGAGGGAGTCACTCTAAGGGGTTGTTCAAGCTTGGGAAAGCTTGAATGTTATAGGTTGTGGTTGAGCCTTGGAAAACCACTTTGGGTTTTAGTTAAGCCCATGAAAAACTAGTGTAAAGGTTTTTGGCTAAGCTTGCAAAAAGCCATTGTAAAAGTTTGGTGAAAGCTTGTGAATTTCACCGGATTCTTAGTGAATCGTTGGGAAAATCCTTGGTTGGATAATCAAGGTAGTGGATGTAGGTCTTGGACTGAACCACTCTAAATTGTTGTGCACCTTATACTCTGTTTTTATATTCTTAAGTTCTAGAAATTTGTTCCACATCTTGTCAAGAGCCAAATTGTGCTATTCACCCCCCCTCTAGCAGATATTAACGGGACCAACACATACTAAATATGGTTCCTTCATCATTAAATGATTTAATAACCAAGGGTTTAATGGATGGATTTTAATAAGAACTTGAGCTAAGTTGCATTGTTTTCAAATAAGTGCATCATGATTATCAACTTTTGTTATCGTTGCTTGTTCCCTTCCTATGTTCACTCACTAGGTTTATACTCACTGTTTTTAAACTTCATGTTTTCAGATTCGGAGGCAGTTGGGACCTAGATTGAGTGTCCACGTATGCTCATCTTCTTGGTAGGTACTATGGCATCTCAGTAGTGGTACCTTCTATGAGACCCTGTCAAGCTCGATTAAAAGACGGTATTGTACAGAGTGGTACAACTAAGTTAAATCGAGCCTTGAACTAGTTCAAATAGAAATTCTAAGAGGAATTTGAAAATTTTAAAACCAACAGAATGGCTTAGAATAGTGATTTGGAGTTCAAGGTCCAGTTTGGAGTCCATCAGAAAATTGACCAATTAGGGA
>NC_030855.1:8552771-8563177 GCF_000208745.1 Theobroma cacao
GTTGAGTAAAGGAAAAATGTTTCTTTTGTTGCTTTGTTTTCACTACAGCGAAATTTATGCTCGCTATAGCGAAAAACTCTCGGGTTTGGAGGGGTTTTAAATAGGAATGAACTAAATTGCATTATTTTGAAACAAGTGCTTCATGATTTTAAATTCTCCCTAATTGTTGCTTGTTCCCTTCCTTGTTCACTCACTGAGTATTGTACTCACGTTTTATAAAAAAATTCATATTTTCAGATCAGGTGACTGTTGGACCCTAGATCGAGGAGTTCCCGTAGTGCATCTCCTGAGTATGTGTCTGGCATTCGATAGTAATCCCTTTTATTGTAAATGTCTCCGCTGGAAGTCATGGGTCCTTTTGTATTGTGAATACAATTTAACAATGTAAATATGTGTATGCAATGTAAATTGCTAAATACATGACTGGTATAGTGCATGTATATTATTATCGATAATGCCATTGTGTTGTGGCTATGTTCACACCCGGGAAAAGGTGTGTGTGTATGCATGATATGATAAATTGGTTAAGCAAAGGTAAATGGATAGGCTTGCTTGGGCTTAGTGAGCTATGCTCATTGAGCTCATGCGTCGGTCATGGCCCGGGAAATTATGTCGTGACACCTTCACTTAAAGTCACTCCACTGACAATTGAGAGTCTTTTGTCCGTGCACACGCATATGTAATGTAATCTACAAAGAGTCATGTTATAAATGAAGTATGTATATGTTGGATTGATAATGATGCCTTTATGAGATGGCAATAAATGACAGTACTTTGAGGTAATACAAATATGAATATTCAGTTTCTATAAAATATTACTGAAACATTCATCGTCGAGAATTACAACACATAAGTTTAAAGATGATGGATGGAATGAGGAACAGTATCTCATAAAGAGGATTGCTTAGGCCTAATGGGCTACGTCTATTGAGTCATGCGCCAGTTATAGCCCGAGATTTAGGTTGTGATAGGCATATACTTCTCATTTCTTAATGCAAGCATCCAATTATGTTTGATTTTAACTAGACATGAAAACGATGTCAATTTAAAATCATTTAAAAGATTATAAAATCATTTGAAGCGAGTAACAAGGCTTTCAATGCCATGAGTGATTTCAAGGATTTTGATGGCATGAGTGACTATAAATGGACTTTTCTTGTCCATGGATGGGTTTCACTTAACATTTTCCAATGAAAACAACAAGTTATGATCTGTTTTAACCAAAATTGAAAAAAAATCAATTTAAAATAATTTATAATATTATAAAGCCATTCAAGCGAGTAACTTAGCCTTCACGGGCATGAGTGACTATAAATTGTCACAGCCCAATTTTCAAGCCATAACCGGCGCATGGACCCAATGGGCATAGCCCACTAAGCCCAAGCAAGCCTCTTTATGTAGTCTTGTCCATTATTTAATCACTCATTCCCACAGTCATATTTTGTAAATTTTAACTATAAGTATTTCAGTAATATACTATGACAACCAAATATTTACATTTGTATTATCTCAAAATAATGTCACCCATTGGCAACTCATAATGGCATCACCACTCAAAATATGTATATGTGGTTTATAACATAAGCCTTAGCAATTTACATTCAATGTACATGTACACATGCAAAAGACCCTTGACTTCCAGTGGAGTGACTCTAGGTACGGGTATGGCTACTAAATGCCATGGAACCTACCAAAAGGCGAATATAAGTGGACACCCCAATCTAAATCCCAACTGCCTTCGAATCCGAAAACATGAAGTTGAAAAGAGTGAGTATAAACCCATTGAGTGAACATAGGAAGGGAACAAGCAAATGATAAGGAAAGTTTTTGAAAACATAATGCACTTATGTTAAAAGCAATATAATTTAGCTTAATTTCTTATCAAAACCCCTCATTTCAACCCTTCATTACTTAATCCCTTAGTGTTGAAAGGTCCATAGCCAACAATGAATTTAAAGAGTGAAAACTACAGTAAATATCCAAGCAAGGTAGAGAGTTTCTCGCTGCAGCATGAATACAATTTTGCTGTAGCGAAATTCTAGGCAGGAACCACCCAAGAGTTTCTCGCTGTAGCAAAAACCAGGGCTAAGTCAAGCCTCCAAGCGCTCGAGAGTTTCTTGCTGCAGCGGGAATGAAATTTTGCTTCAGCGAGAAACAGGGTAATTAAGTTAGAAGAATTCTTGTTATAACAAAAATCCATTCTTGCTGTAATGAAAATAAGTTTGGAAGCATTTAACAATTTCAACATTCAACATTCAATGCAATCACATAATATTTTCCCTAACCTCTCTATGGTATGTGTAAACACTTATACAATTACCGGCTCACCAGCTCATGTGCACTCTCACACCGTACGTAGCTAAATTCATCATGTGCACTCCCGCACTGCACATGGCAAATATCATCATGTACACTCCCACACCACATCATCACCGACATGTGCACTCCCACATGCACATGCTCGGTTGTAATTAACACACACCATTATTGTTCAAGGCATAACATGCATATCATCATAATATAGGAACACATGAATTCATCACCTTTCACATTTCACAACATAAAATTGTTTCATCAAGGGCTTGTTCCCATGCATATTTTAAAGAAAAGACCAACAAAATATTTCAAGTGATTCAATCAGACACTCATGCATTTATCCCAAAACAATTTAATTCAAGTTCACTCACTTGTCTTTGTTGATTCTTTAATCGACTCCAACTTCCACTAATGCTCCAAGTGGAGATGTGGGGTCTCGTTGGAACCTATAACACACATTAGCATCACACCAACTCAATTTACATGAATATTATTCCAAAAGTTGTTTCCTAGCTTAAATTTTACTAGTTATTCCTAACTACCTTCCAATTACCATTTGACTGGATATTTATTTACACTATTTTAGTCCCACTAGAAATAAATAAATAACCTTAAGAAACAAAACAGTCTATAATTTAATTATTGATCATCATCAACAACTTAAAAATCAACCCTAACTCATTACTCACCTTGGCAGATTTGTAGTTGAATTTCCCTTTTCAAGAGTTTTTCAAGCTATTATGGAAAGTCTCCCTCTCTCTCTAAAACATTTAGCTAGTGAGAGAAAGTGCTGAGGAAAGACTTTTAAGAGTTTTTAAGGTGAAAGAGTGAAAGAGCAAGAAAAATCCTATAGAAAGGTGTATAAAAACATGAGAATTGGAGTTACGATGAAAAAGTTATGGAGGTTTCAAAGGATGGCTTCCATGGAAGATGGAAAGCTTGAAATGGGGAGGAGAAAGAGGAAGAAGAAGAAGAACCTGTTGGAAGTGAGAAGAAAGTGCTAAAAAAAAATGAGATATTTATACTTGGGTTGACTAAAGTTTCAACTATTTACAAAAATGCCATTCAATAGTTAACTTTGCCTTCTTCTTCCATTTGGTTTAAACTTTTTACTCTTTTGACACTGAGAAAAGGTCCACAATAGATTAGAGGTACTCGAGTTCATGAAAACTTAGAAATTTAGTGTCACGACCCAAATTTCGAGCCATGGCCGACACATGGGCCCAATGGACGTAGTCCACTAAGCCCAAGCAAGCCTACTTATATTACTTGTTTATCATTCCATCCCACGAGTTACTAAAGTCATAATTCAAAATCTCAATTCAAAATGATGAAAATCATTGCCAATTAGTACTAGCATTATTCATTTAAAATATACACATATTGTCTATAGTATGTATTCTAATAATTAACATTAGATTTGTCTATACATGTCAAAAGGAGACTCAATGTCCAGCAGAGAAACTTGACGAATGTACAACTACTGAATGCCGAGACACCTATCAATAGTCGAGTCTACAAAGGCACCTCGATCTAGTTACCAATTTCCTCCTGATCTGAAAACATGAAGTTGAAAATAGTGAGTATAAACCCAGTGAGTGAACAAGAAAGGGAACAAGCATATTATAAGGGATGTTTAACGAAATCATGATGCCTTCCTTTTCTCAAAACAATGCAATTTGTTTTAGCTCTTAGTAAAACCCCTCATGTAAACCCCACATGAGTAAATCACTTTATGAAAAGGTCCACGCTCAACAGAGGATTCAGAGAGTGAAAACTTTAATAGCGTTCATGCAACTCAAGTCAAATATACGATGGGTCCTCGCTACAGCGTAGTTTCAGCGAGAATGCCTTCCTGCTGTAACGACACTTGACTTAAATTATCAATTATTCGAGGGTTTCTTAACTGGTAGAAGGTTTCTCACCAAACCTCCTCATTTTAAACTTAGTTAGATAATCCCCAAACATGTTAGGAGTCCATGCTCAACTAGGGTATAAATGAAATGAAAAATATGGAAAAAACCCACAAGATAGCAAAATAGACAGAAGGTTTCTCGCTGCAGCGAGTTTGCCTTGGCTAAAACAGAATGTTTCTCGCTGCAGCGAGAACCAGGTCTAGTGAAGGCCCTCAAACCCGAGAGTTTCTCACTATAGAGAGATTGAATCTTGCTACAGCGAGAATCAGAACATCAAAAAAGTTTTTTTTTCCCCTCAGAACAAAGCCATCTTGTTATAATAACCAAAGCAACATGAAACACATACAAACTCCTAAATTTCAACAAGTCAAATGCTCACATTTTGCATTACAACCATATACCATATATGTATATATACATATCAATCATCATGAAAACCCTCCCATAACCATCAGCTCATATGCAACGACTTATGCTCACTCCCATTCGCACATAGCCAGGTCAGTAACGGCTTATGCACACTCCCACTTGTGCATAGCCGGGTCAGCAACGGCTTATGTGCACTCCTACTCGCACATAGTCGAGTCAATATCATTACACAACATTATTCATATATATATATATATATATATATCAACATAGTGTAGTATTTCAACAATCCATAACAACCACATGCCACAACATAAAATCAAATTATCAAAGGCTTGTTCCCAAAGCACTCGTTTTTAAGGAAAGTTGGATAAAATCATTCAAGTATATAGTGCAAATAAGTTTACATTCCCAAAGCAAATTTTGAAATGCAAGTCCACTCACCGGTATTTGTTGAGCCTTTAATTGACTCTAACTTCCCTAATGGTCCAATTGGGATGGTGTGGCTTCGTTGGAACCTATCATCACATTAACATCACCATTAATTCAAGTCACATACTTATAATTCTAAGAGCTTTCTCTTAGCTAGCTTTCAATGGCCATTTAAATGGCTATCCATATTCACTATCCTATCACTCGAAAGTGAATTTAACTAATCTCAACTACAAAGTATTCACAAATAAAGCTCTAGTCATTCTCATACTAAAATTGCAACTCTAATTTACTACTCACCTTAATAGCTTTGAAGCTTTGAAATTCTTTCCAACAATTCTCCAAACTATTGTAAAGCTTCCTCTTTCTCCCTCTAAAACACCAAACTAGTGAGAGAGAGTATGGAGACAAGATTTTTCAAGGGTTTTAAAGTGAGAGAATGGAAAAGCTTAAGGGTTTATGGAAAGGGTGCACCAAAAGCATGAAATTTGGAGCTATTTGAGGAAGGTTGTGGAGCTTTCTTATCAAGCTTTCATGGAGGTTGGGAAGTAACGTGAAAGAAAAGAAGAAGAAGAAGAAGAAAAGCTACTAGAAGAACAACATATTTATAGCCCATGTTTATCCACTCCACTTAAATTACCAAAATGCCCGTTCACAAATTAGCTTATTCTCCTCCAATCTTTTATGCAATCTTTTTACTCCTTCGATACTGGGACAAGGTCCATAATGGTCAGAAATGTTTGGGTTCATAAAAACTCAAAAATTCTAACCCGAGGTGAAAAATGATCATTTTGCCCCTACTATGAAAATCATCAAAATTTTTATTTTCTTGTCATTTTACCTATATTTTCATCATTCATTTATGCCTTAGGCCTACTTAGGCCATAATATTATTTAAAACTTACTCTCATGAGTTTACTAAGGAAATGACGAAATTACCCCTGATTAGGGATATCACATGTACTTCTATCTACGAGTCTATAAAGGTCAAGGTATCACATTTAGACTTGAGACCCAAAATGATAATTTTACCCCTATTGTGAAAATTATCATTATTTCTATTTTCTTCATTTATTTTATTATTATATACATCATTTATTTATTCTTTAGGCCTACTTAGACCTTAATAATATTAAAAAAACCCACTCTGAAAGTTCACCAAAAAAATGACAGAATTACCCCTAATCCACATCATCGTGTCTACCTCCGCTACATGTCTATGAAGGTTAGGTTTGCACATAAATATACTTTTCTTGTAAGTGTTTGTCTTTTACTTCACATTTTCTGATGCAAAACATCCAATTATGATATGTTTTAACCATAAATGGAAAACAAATTGACTTGAAATCAATTATAAGATTATTAAACCACTTAAAGCGAATAACAAGTCTTTCAAAAGTACGAGTGACTATAAATGGACTTTTCCTATCAATGGATAGCATTGGTTACATGTTTCCCAATGTAAACATCCAATGGTGATTGATTTTAACCAAAAATGAAAAGAATTCAATTTAAAATCATTTATAGGATTACAAAACCACTCAAAGCGAATAACAAGGCTTTCGAAGGCATGAGTGATTATAAATGGACTTTTCTTCTCAATGGATGGCATCAACTTCATGTTTCTCGATGCAAACATCCAATTATAATTGCTTTTAATAAAAAATAAAAGGGATTTTGATTTAAAATCATTTATATGATAATAACACCACTTAAAGCGAGTAACAAGGCTTTTGATCACATAAGCAACTATAAATGGACCTTTCTTCTCAATGGATGGTATCTCCTTCACATTTTCTAATGCAAACATCCAATTATTATCAATTTTAACTAAAAATGAAAAATACTTTGATTTAAAGTCATTAGCAAGATTATAAAACCATTTAAAATGAGTAACAAGGCTTCCGATGACATGCGTAAATAAATAGACTTTTCTTCTCAATGGATAGCATCTACTTCACATTTCTCAATGTAAGCATTCAATTAAGAGGGATTTTAACTAATAACAAAAAAGATTTTGATTTAAAATCATTTACAAGATTACAAAACCATTTAAGGAAAGTAACAAGGATTTCGATGGCAAGAATGACTACAAATGGACTTTTTTTCTCAATGGATGATATATGCTTCACATTGCTCGAAGCAAACATCCAATTATGAATGATTTTAATGAAAAACAAAAAATATTTTGATTTAAGATCATTTATAAGGTTATAAAAACATTTAAAGCGAGTAACAAAGCTTTATAAGGTATGAGTGACAATAAATGGACTTTTATTGTCAATGGATGGTTTTCGCTTCAGGTTTCCGAATTCAAACATCCAATTATGATCTATTTTAACTAGAAATATAAAAAAATTTGGTTTCAAATTATTTATAAGATTATTAAACTGCTTAAATCGAGTAACAAGGCTTTTGAAGGCATGAATAACTATAAGTGGACATTTCTTGTTAATGGATGGCTTTTGCTTCACCTTTCTTGATGCAAATATCCAATTATGATTGATTTTAACCAAAAATAAAAGTGATTTTAATTTATAATCATTTATAAGAGTATAAAACCATTTAAAGCGAGTAACAAGGCTTTCGATGGCATGAGTGAATATAAATGGACTTTTCTTCTCAACGGATGGCATCCACTTTATGTTTCCCTATGGAAACATCCAATTATGATATGTTTTAACCCAAAATGAAAAACATTTTGATTTAAAATCATTTATTTTTATTAAACCACTAAAAACAAGTAATAAAGCTTCTGAAGGTATTAGTGACTATAAATGGACTTTTCTTGTCAATGGATGGCTTCCCCTTTATGTTTCTCGATCAAAATATCCAATTATGATTGATTTTAACAAAAAATGAAAAACAGTTTTGATTTTAAATTATTTCTGATTGATCAAAATATCATTTCCTTTAAAGCGAGTAATAAGACTTTCGATGGCATGAGTGATATAAATGGACCTTTTCTCAATGGATGGCATTCACTTCATGTTCCTGATTCATACATGCAATTATGATAAGATTTAACCAGAAACAAAAAAATATTTTGATTTAAAATCATTGATAACTTTCTAAAACTATTTAAAGTGACTAACAAGGTGTTCGAAGCCATGAGTGACTATAAATGTACTTTTCCTTTCAGTTGATGGTTTTCGCTTCATGTTTTCATATTCAAACATTCAATTATTATCTGTTTAACCATAAATGAAAATAATTTTGATTTAAAATCAATTATAAGATTATTAATCCACTTAAAGTGAGTAACAACGCTTTCGAAGGTATGAGTGACTATAAATGGACTTTTCTTGTCAATGCATGGCATTGGGTTCACATTTCCCAATGCAAACATCCAATTGCGATCAATTTTAACCAAAAATGAAAAAGATTTTTATTTAAAATCATTTATAAGATTATAAAATGGTTTAAAGCGAGTAACAAGGCTTTCGAAGGCATAAGTGACTCTAAATTGACTTTTCACATTTCCCAATACAAAGATCCAATTATGATCAATTTAAAAAAGCATAAAAAATTTCGATTTAAAAACATTTATATGATTATGAACCATTTAAAACTAGTGACAAGGCTTTGACAGCATGAGGGACTATAAATGGACTTTTCTTATCAATGGATGGCATCCACTTCATGTTTCAAGATGTAAGCATCCAATTATGATTAATTTTAACCACAAAAAAAGAAGATTTTGATTTGAAGTCATTTTTAAGGTTATAAAACCATTCAAAGTGAGTAACAAGCCTTTTAAAAGTATGACTGACTATAAATGGAATTTCTTTGTGAATGGATGCCTTTCTCTTCACATTTCCCAACGCAAGTATCTAATTATGATCTGTTTTAACCAAAAATGAAAAACAGTATGATTGAAAATCATTTATATGATTATGATACCATTCAATGTGAGTAACAAAGCTTTCAAAGGCATGAGTGACTATAAATGGATTTTTTTGTCAATGGATGGCATTCGCGTCACCTTTCCCAATCCAAACATCCAATTATGATTTATTTCAACCAAAAATGAAAAAGATTTTGAATTAAAGTAATTTGTAATATTATAAAACCATTTAAAGCGAGTAACAAGGCTTTTGAAAGCATGAGTGACTACAAATGGACATTTCTTGTTAATAGATTGCTTCCGCTTCATGTTTCCCAATGCAAACATCCAATTATAATATATTTTAACCAAATATGGAAAATATTTTGATTTAAAATCATTTATAGGAATATTAAAGCACTTAAAGCTAGTAACAAGGCTTTTGAAGGAATGAGTGACTATAAATGGACTTTTCTTATCAATGGATGGCATTCGCTTCAAGTCACCCAATGCAAACATTCAATTATAATTGATTTTAACCATAAACAAAAAAGATTTCAATTGAAAATCATTTATAAGATTATAAAACTGTCACAACCCAATTTTCGAGCCATGACCGGCGCAAGGGCCCAATGAACTCGGCCCACTAAGCCCAAACAAGCCTACTTACATGATCTTATACATTAATCCATATTCCTTTAGAATCTGAAATTCGTAATGCTCAATTACAGTTCCTTTGACAACAATTCATAAAACCCAGGCGTGCATTCAGAATGGCATCATCAACCATTATATACATATATAGATTAACGAATGAATCTTAATGTTTCACATCAAATATTCATATACACATAATTAGACTTTGATTGTCAGTGGAGTGACTCTAGGCACAATTGATAACAGTTAGTAGCACGTTAAACCTACCGAGCAATGTATAGGGAGGAGCACTTCGTCATAGGATCCAATCACCTTTAACTCAGAAAACCTAAAATATGATTATGATACCATTCAATGCGAGTAACAAAGCTTTCGAAGGCATGAGTGACTATAAATGGATTTTTTTATCAATGGATGGCATTCGCTTCATGTTTCCCAATCCAAACATCCAATTATGATTTATTTCAACCAAAAATGAAAAAGATTTTGAATTAAAGTAATTTGTAGTATTATAAAACCATTTAAAGCGAGTAACAAGGCTTTTAAAAGCATGAGTGACTATAAATGGACATTTCTTGTCAATAGATTGCTTCAGCTTCATGTTTCCCAATGCAAACATCCAATTATAATATATTTTAACCAAATATGGAAACTATTTTGATTTAAAATCATTCATAGGATTATTAAAGCACTTAAAGCTAGTAACAAGGCTTTTGAAGAAATGAGTGACTATAAATGGACTTTTCTTGTCAATGGATGGCATTCGCTTCAAGTCACCCAATGCAAACATCCAATTATAATTGATTTTAACCATAAACAAAAAATATTTCAATTGAAAATCATTTATAAGATTATAAAACTGTCACAACCCAATTTTCGGGCCATGACCG